>NW_027507686.1:13728219-13870719 GCF_037356315.1 Lithobates pipiens | reverse complement strand
GCCAGGACAAGTACTGTCAGTGAGTAAAGGGGTGATGCAGCGGCCTTTTCGAGGGGCCTGATCAGTGCTTATGGGTAAAGCACGTGCCCGCTGCCCTAGCTGTGCTGTGATTCATTACAGCACAAGCTGATTTTTAGGAAGGGGGGGGGGGTGTCCCTAAATGTCAGTTTGGAAATGTGGTCACCCTAGTGGAATATGGAGTACTGAGGAGACTGTCGTTGGCCTTGGGGAGACCCTTAAGTCTGGGGGGGAGCTCTGCCTCCAGGCTGAGCTCGGGCTGGCTTGGGAAGATCCTGACAGCAGTGCGGATTGAAAGGAATCTTACCTAAGGGATAGCATGGAGCAAGGAGGACAGTGTAAGTATATCAGCACACCCAGGGCTTCACAAGGGGAAAGACTGCCACATGTAGCAAACCTTTCTGGAGGACAGCGTTGATGCGTAACCCTTCCTATCCCTTGCCCTGGGAGATCTTAGGAGCCTCCAGTTGGGCTGGTACAAAAACGGCCAAGTGGGCTGGTAATTCCTGTAGGCAGTAGAGCTGGGATCAGCGTCTACAGTGGAGTGGGAGATAGTCCTATATGCTGCTTACAACACAATGTGCTACTTTCTAAGGGACTGAGAGTTCCCAGTCCTTAAAGCGGAGGTCCACCCTAAAATGGACCTCCGCTCATCGGAATCCCCCCCCCCTCCGGCGCCAAAATCGGCACCTTTCAGGGGGGAGGGGGGTGCAGTTACCTGGATAATCCAGGTAACTGCACCCACTTCCGGGCTAGCTCTCTGCGGAAAGGGGCGTACGTTACGCCCCTTTCCGCAAGCGCCCGCCCCCTTCAGCAAGTGCCCCGCTGCCTGCTGGGAAACACACAGCTCCCAGAGGCAGCGGGGACCGTCCGGATTGCGGCGCGCGGCTCGCGCATGCGCAGTAGGGAACCGGGAAATGAAGCCGAAAGGCTCCATTTCCTGATTCCCATACCCAAGATGGCGGCGGCACGAGCGAGCGATCGGCTTCGGGTGCCGACATCGCGGGCGCGCTGGACAGGTAAGTGTCACTATTTAAAAGTCAGCAGCTGCAGTATTTGTAGCTGCTGGCTTTTTAAAAAAAAACGCGGAGTCCCGGTGGACTCCCGCTTTAAGGGGCTTTTCGCATTTTTTCTTCGGAGACTATCAGTGCCCAGGAAGGAGGACAGTTCACGATCCTGTACATAGTGAGGAAGTTGTCCCTGGCTATTGTTAAGGCTTGTGCAATTCGTTTCGTAACTAATCGAAATTCGGCCGAATTTTGCATGTCTCGGACATTTGGATGCATCTGAATGTCCGAATAAAAAAATAACGAATTACAACGAATACGAAAGAAATATAACAAATTAATTCAAATGAATTTGATATGATTCAGTAATTCATTAAAGCTCTAATGAAACAAAAGGTCAGCTCAAAGTAAATCTTATAGTCCAATCAGCTAATTAATTTTGTGCCGGAGGTTGGATTACTGGCAAAGTGCATTCCTGAGAACTGAGTTAGAAGGATGTTGTATTGTATTTGAGCCGAGGAAAAGAGACGTTGTCATTGTGTGTGTGTTAAAAGATTCAATAAACAAACGACTTTCCAAACTACGAATCATTATCACGAATGTCTATACATACATAAATAGCGAATTTCAACGAATACGAACGAATGAATTCTACACTCTACAAATAATAACAAATTATCCGAAAACGTATTAACGTAACATAACGAAGATAACAGAATGAAATGATGTATTTTACGAATGACAACGAATCGAAACTAAACGAAATTTTCCATTATGCTCAAGTCTACTATTGTTTCAGTCAAGCTGGGCATCCCATAATTGCCATTCCCCATCCAAAAAGCAAGCTCAAAGACTGCTCCTTTTGTCTAAATGAGAGTGGAAAAAGCTTGTCGCCTGGCTTTACGGGAGTGGGGAAACCAGTTATCAGTAGCCCTTGCAGGGGCAGGCATGTACTGGCCATCGGGACTACAGGGAGTTTCCCGGTGGGCCGATGGCTCAGTGGGCCACTCTGATGTAAGGGGGCTGATTATGGGACACTCTGATGTAAGGGGGTTGGGGATGGGACACTCTGATGTAAGAGGGGCTGCTCATGGGACACTGATGTAAGGGGACTGCTCATGGGCCACTCTGATGTAAGGGGGCTGCACATGGGACACTCTGATGTAAGGGGGCTGCACATGGGACACTCTGATGTAAGGGGGCTGCTGATGGGACGCTCTGATGTAAGGGGGCTGCTCATGGGACACTCTGATGTAAGGGGGTGCTGATGGGACACTCTGATGTAAGGGGGCTGCTCATGGGACACTCTGATGTAAGGGGGTGCTGATGGGACACTCAAAATGTAAGTGGGCCGGTCTGGATGAAGTCCAGGGCCAAATTTCTGTCCCAGTCCAGCCCTGTGCAGGGGTAGAGCTACACTAGGGAAGGATTTAATGAGACAGATTTGAAAATTATAGGTAATTACTAATGCTAAAGCCAAGACTAGATGGCATGAAGGCGGTCTGCAACGTTCGCAGTGCACTTCGCTATTACACATCCATAAACGGAACACTTTGCTGTCCAGCACCTTTCTTTTTTATGGTTGAAGCTGAGCCAAAAGACATTCCGAAAGCACCACCTGGCCATTTAATATCGGCTGCAAGCCGTATAACTGTGTCCTTGGGGCAGTTTCCATGTTGTATCTACAGCTGTGGCCTAAATATTGCACTCACAAACCCACCCATTTACAAATACCACCATGCATGTCTGCGCTCTGGTCTAGTTCAGAATTTCAGAGCTTGTTATAAAAAACGAGTAAGGGGGTCAAGATTACCTGCCTGGGTTATAAATTAAATTCTTCCGGCCAATTACAACTCTTCAGGGGGCTGAGATGACGTGTCAAATCCAGGCTGAAAGGGATGATTAGAGCGGATCTCCAGATACTTGCACCTGATAGCACTTGCTGCACATATACTATTGATTTTCATTTAGATATCTTAATGTTTACAGACAATCCTCGCCGACGGGGGCTCGGGCCTCCATCGGCGGCAATTCCAGTGCATTTTTCTCTCTCTTGCTTTTTCATTTTTCTTTAAACAACTGAATTGGAATCAAGAAGGACAAATGGAAAACGGCGGCTTCGCCAATCAATCACGCCGTGCACAAATATTGCGACGGCCTGTTCCAAAGAACCTATTACCACCGGGTAGTTGGCTAGTCAGGGAGGAATAAAAATTACACTGCGAACACCATACGTTAGGCTTGATTTGTTGAGCGGAAAAGCTGACAACGCTGTCAGAAGTGTACAGCTCAGTCACGCTAAAAATCAGCCTGTTTATGGCCGCCGAATGTTTATAAAGACTGTTTATTTCATAGGAAACAGCCACCCTCGCCAAGGAGGGTGAATAATAAGGGTTATAAATATGGAGGGGGAGAATCTGTTTGTCTGGCTCTCTGTAACTTACAGGATGGTGTTCTCACGGCCGGCTGAAGGAGAGATCTTAGGCCGCCACAGGGTAGCCAAGGTCATGCCATCGTTCTTCTCTGTCATGGGATGAAAGGCTATGAATTAAAGAGGAACTCTAGTGTCTAGGGCTTTTCCATTCTAGATTTAGGTCTGATTATTTTGGCAGCATTAAGTAGATGAATGGTCAAAGATTTTTTTTTTGTATTGTATTTTTTTGTAGGATCCTATCAGGGTATCGGTCATGTAGAAGCCAAGCTTGAGATGTGAAAAGCGGGGAATGGAAAAATGAGGTTGTCGGTGGTGTCTTAGATAGCAGTCCAAGAGGGTCTGATCTATAGGGCATGCCTACCAGAGGTGGAGGATAGTGCCCATAGCTTCACATCATCTCCAGTATAAATTAGAACAGGGGTCTCCAAACTTTTTAAACCAAGGGCCAGTTTAATGTCTTTCAGACCTAGAGGGGGCCAGACTGTGGCCAGTGAGGGTAGAAAATTCCCTGGCACCAATGGGAGTAAACAATGCCCCATCCTTGGTATTCATGCGAGGAATACTGCCCCATTGTTGGTATCAGGGGAAGCAAAAGTGCCCCATCATTGTTGTCAGTGGGAAGGATAGTGTCCTGCCGTTGGTGTCAGTGGGAGGAATAGTGCCCCATTAATGGTATCAGGGGAAGGAATAGTGCCCCATCACTGGTATCCGTGGGAGGAATAGTGCCCCATTATTGGTATCAGGCGAAGGAATAGTGCCCCATCATTGGCATCACTAAAAGGAATAGTGGCGTGAGGTTACAAAGAATTTTTCCCACGACTTCTGATTATAGCTGGAGATGCCAGGAGATGCTAGGAGGAGCAGGGGCACACTCCTACATATTGTTTTGGGCTTGTCCCAAACTAGAACAATTTTGGAAAGAGGTTAGATGCCCATAAATTTACGGAATGCATTCCTATTAAATGGAAATCTCCACAGTCTTCGACCATCAGGACGTGGCTCAAGAAAGTAGAGGGAATAAATAAATTGGAAGACGCTACTCCAAAACTTGGTCATTGTAGAATATGTTCATCTTTTCTGATTAAGGTCGAACCCTTTTTGAATGCGACTCTGTAGACTAACTTTGCTCTGTTATGACTCTGGATACATTTAGTACTTCGGAGATACCAATTATGCAATCCAAATATGGCCCGTGTGGTTCGCAATTTCACATCATACATCTCTCCACCCCCGCCCCCCCTCTCCCTCCTTCTTTCACCTGCTTTATACCCTACTGTCAGGTGCATGTATGGAGATTGAGATGCTAAGAGGGCCCCCCTTGCGGCTAAGTTCAGCATGTTCCTGAAGTTGGGAACAGGAAGCGCGGTGACCAAAGAAGCACGGTTGGCCAGTTGCTTGCTTGCAGTTTGATGAGCTTGGCCGCTGATTGATGGCCAGAGCAGGAGGAGCAGAACTGTGTTTGAATGAATGGAGAAACCAGGAGCCAGGCCAGTGGTCATACACAGATAGATCAGTCCAGAGAATACACAGGGGCGAGCCAAGGTCAAACACAGGCAGGGTCCAGGTACAAGCCGAAGGTCAAGCCAGGAGATCAGGAAGCAGAGGCAGAGTCCAGGAGCAGGCCAAGGGTCGGGCAAGGAGATCAGGAAGCAAGGTCAAGGCAAGCCGGGTCACAACGGGTATCTCAGATCAGGAAGCAAGGTCAAGGTACACAAGGGAGCTGAGGAGATAATCCACCAATATCCTGTGGATACAGGCCGGCTTAAATAGGGCCACTGGTACAAGCGCCTGTCACATCAGTTGTGCGCCGTCGCGCACGTGCCGATGCGCACCGGTATGTGCCGATGCATGCTAATGCGCAGCGGTATGCGCCAATGCGCCATTGTATGCTGATGCGTGGTGCATGCTCGTGTACATCTTGGGATCCTCCATGGGCGTCCATGAGTGTTCTGGGTGGCATTGCCAGCACCGTGATAGCTATGTCCCTGACACCTACGCTCTTTTCTATTATTTTGCTCTTCCTTTCTTCCTACTCTCTTAATATCCTTTTCTCTCTCCCTTGATCCGTGTCTCTACAGCTCAATGGTACTTTTATTTATATAACATTTTGAAAAATGGTTTGGGCTGGTTCCATTGGCTCACCCTACTGAGCAATTTATTCCTAGGCTTTGATCTACCCCTAGCCCTGTCCGATTTCGAGGGTATGTCTCCCTATGCCTTGCCAGGAATACAAATATCTTAGACATCTAGTAGGCATAATGTCTTTTTGTTTTTCAGCTTTCAAGTTTCTGCAATAACCCCTGGATAGTCCCTGGACCATCTCCTTTGACTAAATAAAAGGTTTGTAAAAAAAAAAAATGCAATAGTGCCCCAAGGACCGGACAAAGGCAAGCAAAGGACACATCAGGCCCCCGGGCCGCAGTTTGGAAACCACTGCATTAGAAGTATCAGGGAACATTTTGTAGAGTAATTTAAAAGCAGATTTCTGGATGTTATTGTTTATGGAGCATTTGTTATTTTGAGTGCAAATGAACACCTGTCAATTTACATTGCTGTCAGTGGCCTACGTTATTTAGCTTCACCCTTTCCTTGTCCTATTTATCATTAAAATGATCATTAAAAGTGAAAGAAAATCCCAACATTTTGGGTTGTCACCAGAAAAGTGAAGGAAGAGAAATCTTCTAATGGGGACACTAGTTCTGGTGACCTGGGTGTCCCCAAGGGATTCCCTTATTTTTCAGGGATTTCCTCTCACTTCCTGTTTTGGCTGTGGGGCAGGAAGTGAAGAGAAATCTCCCCAATGGTACACGGATAGTTCTACTTTAGGGTGTGCTAGATTCAGTCTTGCTGTAAGGAACGGGCACCTTGCCCATTTATCCAGCCAACTTTAATGCCAGTGCCTTTGACCTGGGTACTTTCCTTGAGCATGTGCCAGGGTATCTACTTGCTTAAAACAAACCGTGCTTTGCCCATTAAGTACAAAGAAACTCCTTTGCTACTTAAAGGGAGATTAGGGGGTGTTGAGATAGCTTTGGGACAATTAGCGATGTCAACAGAGCCAATAGACCTGTGTAAGCTATGACTTCCGATGAGTCCTAACCTCCATGGGACTTTTCATTCTTCCTTTCACTTCAGGTGGCTAAGTTGAGTGGCTGGGAAATAAAAAAGGGTATGTATATTGATCTGGGTAGGCCTGTATTAAAGTGAACCGGTTTCCTTGTTGGGCCAAGCCCACATTTAATGTGCTTGACATATAGTAGGGAATGGGAAAGATCCCTGTTGATTCTTGTCCCATTCATTCAGTCAACATTCATGCCTGATGGTTCAGCTTAAAAATTTGGTACCATAAAATCAAAGGAAAGTGTCCCAGTCCTTGGGTAATATCTTCAATAAAGCTTCATTAGAGAATTATCCCTTATACTCACAAAGGTGCTTGACAAACAGCTGCATAAAACAGTTGGTTCAGTTGGCCAACCGTACGACCCACAGTATGCTTTGGGCTTTAGGAATGCACACAGATCACACCTATTAAAATGTACTGTACAACTTTTTCTGACAAAGCCAATAAAGAGCCACAAAGTGCATTGATGGTGTGTTTTAACCTGTTCTTATGTTCAATAAACACCAACCTTCCTGAAGAAAGCACTTGGAAGCACTTTTTTTTTAATGGACACCTCTGCTGACCACTAATTGGTTTCATTTTCAAGCCTTATTCTCTTTACCATTGTTGGACGGAACTGATTGCAGCCCAGCACAGTGCAGGAATCGCTAGAAAAACCCAACGAGCATCTAGAAGTTAGAACAGCCTTTCTCAACCTTTTCAACAAAGAGGAACCCTTGAAATAGTTCTCCAGTCTCAGGGGAACCCCTGCTAAAAATTAGAAATCTGCAACTCATGATACATTAGGTTGATGATCAGTGGGAAGAATGGTCCTCACACTTGTGGTCATTGGGAAGAATTACCTCCTTACAGATAGCTAAAAAGATCAATGGTGTCGGTGGGAACTTATCTGAGAGGCAAAAATTGCCCAATGCTGAAGGAACCCCTACAACCTCTGGAGGAACCCAGGTTGAGAATCACTGATCTAGAGCAACCATCAACACCTTGCATGGAGACAATCATATTTTCCACATTTGTTAAAATAGGTTGCTTGACCTATAATGAGTATCCAGCAACCTTATGAATGTGAGTATACAATTACAGTAATACACTCTAGACATGTGTGATTCGTTTCGTACAAATCGAAAATTCGTACGACTTTCTGTAAATTCGTACATTCGGGAGGATCCGAAATAAGAATTGCTATGCTTCCTAATTTTGTACGAAATACAAAATTTCGTTCACGACATTTCGGATCCAAATTCCGTTACAACGGAAAGGTGACTGGTGTTTTGTTGACCAATCAGATGTTTTCTTCTACTGTTGAGTGAGGGTTGGGAAAATGACCCTTTTTAATATGGGAGTTGGAGACTGGTACTGATAGTTGATGGGAGATTTAGAATCGGACAAAATAAGAATGTTCGTTAATTATGATTATTCGTTATGATGAAGTTAAAAACCCAGGAAGTCATCACAGCACAGAGATGGTGGGAGCCCCTCATAATGGGCACAGCACAGGGATGGTGGGAGCCCCTCATAATGGGCACAGCACAGGGATGGTGGGATCCCCTCATAATGATAAATTCATCATAACGAACGTTCATATTTGTTACAAAAAGTTAACGAACCTAGCGAAAATTCGTATTTTGTATGAATCCAAATTGAATTTCACACACGAATTACGAAGCACAAATTAACGGCTAATACGAAACAGAACGAAACAAAATACATTTATTGATGGCGCACATGTCTACTACACTCTGCTATACCTTTCATATATGTATATTGAGAACTGAACTTATACCCGACAGTATCTGACAGAGGAGGTGGCTGGAAGGAAGACTGTCAAAGAGTCACCACACCTGATGTGGAAGGGCTCCCGTCTGAAACACAGCGATAGTCCCTACTCTGTCCCTTCTCCACTGGAACTTCTCCTTACAATAGGCACTCTGTCCCTGACCTAGCCACTTTGCAAATGTGCTTCAACTGAAGGGGGACAGTGCTATTTAATAGCACTGCCCACACCAAAGATGGCCGCAAGGGTCAAAAAGGGTAGCAGCTTCCAATCAGACAGCTGCTCTCCTGATGACACCTACAGAGGCCTCAGAGGAACATGGGTTTCCCTTGTCTTCCTTTCTCTCCCTGCATGGTGGCTGCAGAACAGCGCCACCAATAGAGGGAGGCCAAACTACACCTGCCTTCACATTTTGGCTAGATCTAGTTGCTGCCACCAAAGTTCATAGTACTGACGCATTTTAGGGGCAAGCCCGCTTCCTTAAAGGGGTTGTAAAGGTTAATTTTTTATTTTCTAAATAGGTTCCTTTAAAGTGGTTTTAAACCCTTACAAACCACTTTGACCTACAGGTAAGCCTAGATTAAGGCTTACCTGTATGTAGGTCCAAGAAATATCTCCTAAACCTATATGGTTTAGGAGATATTTACCTGAAGACAGCCACTGCTGTCTACGGCGCATGCGCCATAGATAGCGGCGCACAGGCGCACTGGGTAAGCCGCAGATCGCGGCGATATGCCGCAGGTGTCGGCTCCCGTGTGCATGCGCGGGAGTGACGTCATCGCTGCTGCGGCGAATCACAGCGCAGAGCAGCGAGACCCACGGAGACCCACCAAGAAGATGGACGCTCAGAACTACAGGGGACAGCGGTGACTTCGCTGGCTCCTGTGTCAGGTAAGTGACACATAATGGGCTACTATGCGATGCATAGTAGTCCATTATGCTTTACCTTTGCAGGGAATCAAAGAGGAAGTAAACCCATCAGGGTTTACTTCCTCTTTAAGCTAGTGCATTGTTGGTTCACTTACCTTTTCCTTCAATTTCCCTTCTAAATGTTTTTTTTCTTTGTCTGAATTTCTCACTTCCTGTTTCTCCTCACTAAACTTCACACCATCATCCGAGCGGTGTTTAGTCAGCCAGAACAGCTTACTGAGGAGGAACAGGAAGTGAGAAATTCAGACAAAGAAAACAAAGAAAAAAAAAACATTTAGAAGGGAAATCGAAGGAAAAGGTAAGTGAATCAACAATGCACTAGCTTAAAGGAACCTATTTAGAAAATAAAAAACGAACCTTTGCAACCCTTTTAAAGACCACATCAGTTTAGTGTCAGCAGGCACAACCCATGAACTGTTAAGTGTCACGCGGCAAAATTCCTGATGGATACCAGGCACAAAGAATCGACACCCGCCTGTAACATTTCCATTCTTCCTGGAGGCATGATGCATTCCAAGCATGAGTATCCCTTTAAATGCAAATGTTTGTATCAATCACCTTTCAGAAAATATATTTACTGCCAATACCCTAGTTTGCAATAACCGTCCGGAGTATGACTTGCAGTGCGGCACAGCCCCTGTGTGAGATTAGCACAACTCCGGCAGATGTTTTATTGTCTGCCCTTATTTACTCTGGCAAGACGGCTGTCAGATCTGAGGAATGGATGGAGGCAGTTACACACACTGAAGTTCAAATGACTGGTAATTGCTTTAAATAAAGATTGACTAATTGTCCCCACTGTACGCAGTCCATCACACAGAATTTTAATATGAACATTCCACAATGTTTGTTTTTCAGTCTCAGCTGGCTCCCATCTCCAAGTATCAAAGAAAGCGCATTATTCCTCGTAGACTCCTAAAATACCATCTTCCCTTGTTCTCTTCTGACCTCTCATAAAGGAAAATGACTGTCAGGATTTTCGTTTTTTTTTTTCTTGTTTTTTTTGGGCTTTTATTTATCAAATCCATCATCACAGTCCTTCTGCAGAGATATCAGAAAGTATCAAGTATAAAAAAAAAAAGATTTAATCTGTCAGCTACAATCTGGTATAAATGTAACACACGCTTATTTGCTTGAAATATTTGATGAAAATTAGGTTGAAAAAAAAAAGACCATCTAGGAAAAAAAAATAAATAAAAAATGTATACATAGAATAAATAAAATCTCTATACACAGAATCCTATGCTCACAGTTGATCCATAGGAAGACACAAATTCCCTTAAACCCTTGTACACACGGTCGGACATCCCGACAACAAAATCCGTTGGATTTTGTCCGATGGATTTTGTCCGAAACTGGTGTTGCATACACACGGTCGGACAAAGTTGTCAGAAAATCCGATCGTGCGTAATGTGATGACGTTATTTCGTTACGATGGGACTACGTTCAGGCTAGTAGCCAATAGCTTTGGTCTAGGAATTTGATCTGAGCATGTGTGGCACTTTGTCCGATCGGAATTCTCTACAAATGATCAGACAAAGTCCGATCGGATCATGTTGTCGTAAAATTTTATAGCCCAGCTCTAAAACTTTGTCGGTCAGATATTCCAACGGAAACAGTCCGATAGAGCCCACACACGGTCGGATTATCCGACAACGCGGTCCGATCGGACATTTTCAGTCGGAATATCCGACCGTGTGTACAAGGGCTTACAGCCTTTCTCAACCTTTTCAACACAGGGGAACCCTTGAAATACTTCTCAGGTATCGGGGGAACCCCTGTTAAAATAGTGTGATGGTCAGTGGGAAGAATGGTCCTTACACTTGTGGTCATTGGGAAGAGTTACCTCCTTACAGATAGCTCGGTGGGAACTTATCTGAGAGGCAGAAATTGCCCAATGCTGAAGGAACCCCTAGCAACCTTTGGAGGAACCCTAGGGTTCCACAGAACCCTGGTTGAGAATCACTGCCCTATAAGATCAAATAGGCATACTTGATCCAAAGGGAGGCAAAAAAAAAACCCTCTAAAATTCTATTTCTTAATCGTACATCACGGGACACAGAGCCATAGTAATTACTATGTGGGTTATAGGCCACCTTCAGGTGATGGACACTGGTACACCCTAAACAGGAAGTTGCCACCCTATATAACCCCTCCCACTACTGGAAGTACCTCCGTTTTTTCGCCAGTGTCTAAAATGTTGGTCACGAGTAAAGATGTGCTGTGCTGAGCTCCACTGGAGCAATCCTTGCTGGGGCTACAGTACCTTCCGCCGATATTGTGTTTCCAGCGCGATGGGATTGCGCTGGAAATCATCGCTGCGAGGGTGTGCTTCTCGCGCTCGCCGCCCCCACGAGATGCAGCGTATCCATAGGAATGTATTGGGGGTGGCGAGTGGGAGGAGCGACATAGCTCGGCGCTGGCTCCCGCGACAGGGCTCGGGGGTGTCAATCTCGCCGACTAACAGCACCGAGATTGACATAATATCGGCGGGACACCCACTGTAGCTATGCAGCCGGATCCATTCAAAGTGTCTTTTCAGGCCGAATTGAATGGTACCCGGGCCTCGTGGTGGAAGAAACAAGGTTTAGCCTGTACTGCTTCTCTTTTTAGAGAGCTGGAACCCGGGATAAGCCATAACGTTTTTAGTGGTGGGGTGCTTTACAGGTCCAGGAGTGTTTGTTCCGTGAGGGTCCCCGGTTCCTGAAGGTTTTGTAATGGAGCCCACCATGAGGGGTGAAGATTGGCCCTGTTGGTTTTACCACATAAATCCCTGCGGTGGGAGAGGTAAGTGGAGGTTTCTCAGGAATTTTTAAATTTTCTTATGAAATGTCTCCTTTTAAAAAAAAAGTAAATGTTGTCATGCCTAAGAGTCGCCACTGGGGCTGTATAGAACATTTTGTTTCCACTAAAAACCTCCCACCTGGACAAAGCTCTCCCCCTCTCCCTGGATAGGGGGAAGCCAAAACGATCAGCGACGCCTTGACTTGACCCAGAGGAGGACAAAAAAAAAAAACCCACACACCTATAAAATCCTATACCTACAGTTGAGAGGAAAGCAAAAATCCTATGAAATCCCATAGGCACAGTTGATCCAGATGAAGGCAGAAAAAACCTATACAATCCTATATGCACAGCTTATCTAGAGCAGTGATCTTCAGACTGTGGGCCAGAAGTGGCTCTTTGCTTGCTTTTATCCAGCTTTGGAGCACTATTTCATTCATTGACACCAATGAAGGGGCACGATTCCTATCAATGACATCAACGATGGGGCTCAGTTCCTTCCAATGACACCAACGACGGGGCACAATTCTTCCCAATGACACCAATGATGTGGCACAATTCCTCTAAGTGACACCAACGATGGGGCAGAATTAATACCAATGACATCAACAATGGGGCTCAATACCTACCAATGACATCAATGAAGGGGCAAAATACCTACCAATGACACTAATAATTGGCCTAATGACACCAACAATGGGGCAAAATTCCTATTAGTGATACAAACAATGGGGCAGGGCACAATTCCTTTTACTGACAACAAAGATAGGACATTTGCTTACTCCAACTGATGCTGAGACATTTTCTACCCCTGAGGACCAAAGACCACCCCCCCCCCCCCAAAGTCTGAAGGACAGCAAACTGGCCCTTTGTTTAGAAAGTTTGGAGACTCCTGATCTAGAGGAAGGCAATAGAACTATAAAATCCCATAGGCACAGTTGACCCAGAGGAAGGCAAAAAATAAAATAAAAATAAATCCTAGGCCCACAGTTTATCCAGAGGAAGGCGAAAAAAAACTATAAATCCTATAGGCACAGTTGATCCAGAGGATGGCAAAAAGCCCCTATAAAATCCTATGCCCACAGTTGATCCAGAGGAAGGAAAAAAAAAAAACTCATATTAAATCCTATGCACACAGTTGATCCAGAAGAAGGTAAAAAAATCTCATATTAAATCCTATGCCCACAGTTGATCCAGAGGAAGGTAAAAAAAAAAAAAAACTCATATTAAATCCTACAGTATGCACACAGTTGATCCAGAGGAAGGTAAAAAAAAAAACTCATATTAAATCCTATGCACACAGTTTATCCAGAGGAAGGTAAACAAAAAACCTCATATTAAATCCTATGCCCACAGTTGATCCAGAGGAAGGTAAAAAACCTCATATTAAATCCTATGCCCACAGTTGATCCAGAGGAAGGTAAAAAAAACTCATATAAAATCCTATGCCCACAGTTGATCCAGAGGAAGGAAAAAAAAAAAACTCATATTAAATCCTATGCACACAGTTGATCCAGAAGAAGGTAAAAAAATCTCATATTAAATCCTATGCCCACAGTTGATCCAGAGGAAGGTAAAAAAAAAAAAAAACTCATATTAAATCCTACAGTATGCACACAGTTGATCCAGAGGAAGGAAAAAAAAAACTCATATTAAATCCTATGCACACAGTTTATCCAGAGGAAGGTAAACAAAAAACCTCATATTAAATCCTATGCACACAGTTGATCCAGAGGAAGGTAAAAAACCTCATATTAAATCCTATGCCCACAGTTGATCCAGAGGAAGGTAAAAAAAAAAACTCATATTAAATCCTATGCCCACAGTTGATCCAGAGGAAGGTAAAAAAAACTCATATTAAATCCTATGCACACAGTTGATCCAGAGGAAGGTAAAAAAACTCATATTAAATCCTATGCCCACAGTTGATCCAGAGGAAGGTAAAAAAACTCATATTAAATCCTATGCACACAGTTGATTCAGAGGAAGGCAGAAAACCCTATAAAATCCTATAGGCACAATTGAACCGGAGGAAGGAAAAACAAAATCCCTTTAAAAACCTATACACACAGTTGATCCAGAGCAGGGCAAAAAAAAACACATAAAGCATAATCTAATTAGCTCCAGTGGGAAAAAAAAAAATCTTCCTGATCAGGTATTCCCCGCATCAACAATCTCTGGTGTTATTACCGGTAAATGCACCCCGTTACATTTTGTGTATTTATCACTTTCATGCAAGTGATCCAATATCTCTGATGGCCAGTGTGGAGGGCGAATGCAAAGATATGCAAAATGGAATCTTTTTTCAAAAAGCAGATCTGCAGCGCAGCGAATGCGCAGGCATGCAGGAGTAGGTGATCGATCGGTGGGGGTCTACCTCTTGAATTAATGTTAAAATCAATCACTCAACAGTTAAGAGTGGCAACCAGATTGGATACACAGATGTTACATTGACCCCATCATAAAAACAGCGAATGTTGTTGAAGAATGAGAACTTTTTAGTTGGTGACGAGTGTTGCCGTCAAAGCCAGACATTGAATATGTTTTTAAATAAGACAAATGGGCATTTGAAGGTGAAAACCAGCAAATATAAGGCAAATCGATCATACTACAAATATGACCCATAATAATACCCTTACAGCAAATCTGTAATTGTTTTCAGTTCTTGCTGACTTCAGCACCGGAATGTCCGCCATTGTGGCCCCCAGGGGCGGACTGACCATTTGGCTACTCGGGCACTGCCTGAGGGCCCCGTGCCACTAGGGGGCCCCATCAGGGTTGCCAGCCTCAGTAAAACCAGGGACAGTATGTAAAAATCAGTTTTTTTTACATCTCTCTCTGAAATGTCCCTTACCGAATCCTTTTGGTCTAAAAAGCCTGAGATTATAGCTGCCCCGCCTCTCCGGTACCTTTTCAGCCAATAGAAACATGTCTGTGTATACTGTGTGTACATGTATGTGTATACTGTGTGATTGTATAATGTGTGTGTATACTGTGTGGCCCCATAATCTCTGATTGCCGGGGGGCCCATAGTCTCCTATTGCCCAGGGGCCCCATAATCTTCTATTGCCCGGGGGCCCCATGAGTTGTCAGTCCACCCCTGGTGGCCCCTCTTATTGAAATTGTCTTTTTGCAGATAATAACGGCTGTGTGGAGTTCTTGGGGCTGTCTGGATACTGAGGCAAATAAAAATCCAGTTAGGTATATAAAAACAAAACAAAACAAAAATACAACAGCAAAACAAAACTGAAATTGACTTCAAATATGGCTAGTGCAACTACCCGAATCTGTGTTGATCAGGGGCGGCCCGTTCATTGTGGGCACACGGGCGCCACCCCCCCCTAATCCCTGCTGCCGCCTCCCTATCCATGCGCCCGGCCCCTTTCAGGACACCGGACGCATTGACTCCTATGGCGGTGTGGGGTGTTTTTTTTTTAAGCACCTGATTAGATCCTGAGGCTCTAATAGGCTTCAAAAAAGGGTGGGCTCAGGGCACAGGGAGTGTGCGCCCTGATCCCACCCTGTTGTGTGACCATAGCGAATATATTTTCGCTATTTTTACACCGCAGTGCCTCCTTGCCAATCAGGAGGCAGGTCAGTGAGATGTGGGGCATCCTGTTGGACAGAGACACACAGGGGAGGAAGCTGGAGGATCGGACTCTTTCACTGCCGCTGCTGACACAGGAGACACAGGAGGAGAGGACCCAACAGCCCAGAATGGAGGAGGAGACACACGGGAACCATGGAGGATGCAGGAGCTGTTGCTTGCTCATCCAACAGCTCGCCATCGTCACCTGGATAGGGTAAGTACCGGTCTGATGGCGGGTGAGCAGGGGGGTCACAGTGGCTGAATATTATGGGTACAGATGCTGCATATGGTGGGTAAAGAAGCTGCATATGATGGGCACAGAAGGTACATATGGTGGACACAGAAGCTGCATATCATGGGCAAAGAATCTGCATATGGTGGGCACAGAGGCTGCATATGGTGGCCACAGAAGCTGCATATGGTGGGCGCAGAAGCTGCATATGATGGGCGCAGAAGCTGCATATGGTGGGTACAGAAGCTGCATATGATAGGCACAGAAGCTGCATATGGTGGCATATGATTGGCACAGAAGCTGCATATGATTGGCACAGAAGCTGCATATGGTGGGCACAGAATCTGCATATTGTGAGCACAGAGGCTGCATATGATGGGCACAGAAGCTGCATATGGTGGGCACAGAGACTGCATATTGTGAGCACAGAGGCTGCATATGATGGGCACAGAAGCTGCGTATGGTGGGCACAGAGGCTGCATATGATGGGCACAGAAGCTGCATATGGTGGGCACAGAGGCTGCATATGATGGGCACATTGGCTACATATGGTGGGAACCTTGGCTGCATTTTATTGGCACAGTGAAGCTGCAATTGATGTTTTTTTTTGTGTTTTTCAGAATTTTTCAGTTTGTTTGCCCCCCCCCCCCCCCAAAAAACATTTTGAGCACCAGCCGCCACTGATCGTGTCACAAGATTTCCTTGCTCTCTCCCAACCCTAGATTGACAGACCACCAGTAGAGGAAGGGACCAGCATCATGAAAGGCTGCACTGGCTACAATTTAGGCCGCCCCTAAAAAACAGGGGATAGTCGAACCACAGGACATGAAGTGGGAAACAGGTCATGCAGCAGAGCCCAAACGTGAACCAGAGAGGGAGAAAGAGAGTGGGAGTATGGTGTGCTGTGTGGAAAGAGCTATGTGGACCCCCCTAGACATGAGCCAGACAAACGCACAGGCTAGAGAGAGGAGGTTCCGTGCATCACAGGCTGCCTCTCACCTGACCACACCACAGGAGAGTTCCAGTATCACAAAGGCTGGCAGGGTCAGTGTAGTGGCCAACTTCATATTTGTCTTCATTCTGTCTGAAGGCGCTGCCCTTCGATGACAGACTACACCCAGGAGGACATTGGTTTGACACCAAGATGGTGGCCTTTGGCCATCCTTTGCTGTATAAAACTTTGCTTACACCTTTTGGGTGCGCTTCTACTTATAGTAAAGTTTTCCTAAAAGTTACCTTTGCACCCTTTCACTGATAATTGTTTTAATACTCTTTTTTGTAGAGTTGATTGCAAATACTTTCTAGTGAAGGTTAAGCTCTCCACTGATTGAGTTAAAGGACCCCACCAACGGCAGACTGCTTGCAGATTTTTCATTGGCCAGTGATTAGCTCAGGTCTAGAGCAGTGGTTCTCAACTGCTGTCCTCAGGACCCACTAACAGGCCAGATTTGAAGTATTACCTTGGGGAGATGCAGACTAGGTTACTGTAATCAATGAGCAGAAAATTATATTACCTGTGTTGTATTTCAGTTATCTTGCAAACCTGGCCTGTTGGTGGGTCCAGGGCCAGATTATGAGCATCATGGGCCTGGTGCTGAGGATTTTGGATGGCCATTTTTATGGTTAATAAATAAAATTAAACTCAAACTATTTTTTATTATAACAAATTAAGTATTTTAAACAAACTGCTCATTCACACTGTATGTGCAAGAGAACCCGTTTGAATGGGCCCAAATTTTACATTTTTTAAATTATTTGTTGCAATCTTTTATTGTTTACATTTTTATTTTTGTTTTTTCATAATTGAACTTTTTTTTTCCACAATGTTTTTTTTTTTTTTTGGGGGTAGGAGGGGGGGCAGTGGAGAGTGTCAGTAGGGCAATGGATGGAGTCAGTAGAATGTCAGTAGTTTTTTTAATATTTTTATTTCATTTTTTAATTATTTTTTACAATTTCATTTTTATTTTTTTATTTTTTTTCAAAATGCATTTGGGGCTGGGTTTGGCAGTGGGCGGCATCAGTAGGGCAATGGCAGTGCCCAAATGATCAGTCTAACCCCGCTGGGCCTATATTAAGTAGTGGCCTGGAGCTGCAGCTCCAATAGCCCGTACGTTAATCTGGCCCTGGGTGGGTCCTGAGGATGAGAGTTGGGAACCGCTGGTCTAGAGATAGCAGTTAGGCCCCAGCAGCTAGATAATGTAGAAAGGTAATCAATTATCTCTTTCGGGGGAAATGTACTGTGTTGATTGCTGTTATTTGCAGTGTTGTTCTCCAACTCCGGAGTGGTTTGGCAAGGTCTTTCACTGGAGACAAAGGAAGATAAAACACCAACACTATTCACCTGACCATGATATTTTATTGTATCATAGTTATTGAACCACTGCATTTAAAATTGTCAATCCTGTTGACCACCTCTTTGCTTTAGGGATCATTGCCAGTTCTAATAAAGCCGACTTATTGTCAATGATGTATCGGTATGTTGTCTTCGGTGCAAGTCATCACTGGAAATGTTAAGAGAACCCATCATTTACCAGTAGCTCCTGCAGGGGTAAGTGCTGTACCAGGACCATAAGGTATTACATTACTGAAAGCCTCAAATTTAAAAAAATTGGAAAACAACTTTTGAAATTACGTTAACCTGTTCAGCCTATATTACTAGTTCTCACCCATTGAGCAATGGCCCACAGCCTCCCTCCTCCTAGGCCTTCAGGCCCCTGCTGATCCCCTAACCGACCACAGTAGCCCCAAGTCCCACAGTGCCACCCAACCTCCAATAGTGGTGCACCATGCCCCTCAACCTTCCACGATACCCCCAGGCCCCCTTGGGAGCCCTTGGCCCCCACAATGCTCCCAGCTTCCTAGCTTGTTGCAGAGTCTCTACCCCTCCTGCCATAGTTCCCCTAATCAAAACTGTGTCCCACTGTGCCACTCAGTCCCAGAAGTGCATTCTAGTCTACCACAGTGCTCCTGGAAAAACCTTCTGAAGAAACCGTATCCCCTGCAGTTGCCCCCAGCTCCCTCCAGAACCCCCTACTGAGCCACCATGTCTGATGGCCAAATCCCATTGAAAACCCCATTCCACCACAGCGACACCCAGCCCAACCCAAAGCCTTCCAACATTTCAGTGCATATTTTGTATTCCCCTAGTTGTATTTAAGTAAAAAAAAATGGCGTTGCGCTCCCAAATAGAGCGAAAGAACTACTAAATCCAAAACCTATATCTTAAAAACAGATATCATAAATATAATAGTGTAAATAAAAACTAAAAGCAAATAAAGCAAAGTGCACACGTGCATAACATATCTATCAAAATGTTAGAATCAGACATAAAGGAAAAATAATAATGAAAGAGTAATTAATGTGTCAATAACAATAGTGCTGTGGTAAAACAGTGATCCACAGAAATAAAGTGCTAAGGTGCATGTAGCAAAACAGCTTCAAAATCAATTAGGTTTAATCAAGGTGACCAATGGATAGTCCAATCGTGAACAATGCAGTGAAATATCACAACCAAATAAGAATAAATAGTGCAGTTGTGTATTCACAGTGCCAAGCCAACTCTCTCCGTTTGGTTTAAATGGGCACACCAGGTAATTACCTTACTGCTGTAAGGTATACAGCCAAAATAGCCTCTAGCAGGGAACACTTGGATTCAGGAGAAAACAAGGGGGCTTCACACTTCTCTAGCGTCACCGTCATCCATCAAATTCCTCCGTGGGTAATGTCAGCATATACACTCAAGGAATAGATAGAGCCCACCATAGTGTAGTAGATTTAAATAATGTCAAGTTTATTAAACAATATAAAACTACTCACAAAGCTGGGATGGACAGATCGCACAGCAAACAAGACAGCGAGCGTACCGCTCGGGTGTAGACGTCACTTCCGGTATGCTACGCGTTACGTCACTTCCCGTGACTTCAACTGGGGTTGTATTGTGTTAGTTTAAACTTTTTTTTTTTTTTTTTTACAGTTGGGGCATGGAAGGCTTTGAAAAAATTTACCAGGCCCTGGTCTCAAGAAGGTTGGGAACCATTGGCCTATATGATATTTTAATTGAAAGGGATTGGGCCTAGTTTAACAATATTCCGTGTCAAGTACATACAGATCAGATGCAACAGTCCTTTGGGCATTTATATGTTGTCTCAGCGAAACAGATAAAACCAACAGGGGCCATAAGTCAAGATTACGAGCCGCCGACGCTCAGATCAGTCACTGTCCAGCCATCACGTCGGTAACATTGGGAAAGTAACTCGGAGAAGTTGGTAGTTGCTGTGCTGTCTCTGCCGCTGATTATATATATCTGATTAGTACATGTCAGCCTTCTGCTGGCTTCTTGAGAACGGCTGCAATTTTCATTCATCACGGGTGCTGCGCAGATGCTCGGAGACGTGCCCTCTGTAACATACTACATCGTGTCCCGAGCCTGACGCTTTGGCTTTTTCAATAAAGGATACTTATTGTCTGGCAATAAGTTACTCCGGAGAGGCCGGACAGCCATTTTTCTATGAAAAATGAATGCGATCATTTATGTACCTGATGTTGCAGAGAATGTCGTCATTAATCTGCCCTCCACTTTCATCAAGTCCTTTATTCATGGCCGTTAGCGCAGCAGATGGCTGGAAAAGAGACTCCGCAACAGACATTTTGTTCTACAGTCATTTCCGTCACGTCTTCTGAACCTTCGACCCGATACCCTTCTGTTTAAAATACTTTGGCTGACTCTGCAGTAGCATCAAAGAAAGGTCTCAGTGCAGCAGGGCAGCAATTCTGTGGCTAAAACGGACTCTATGGAATTCCATGCCATGTGGACTTACACCATGGTGGTAGTCACCCTCAAAAGAGGTGGTAGTGAGGATCTACCCATTGGAACAGTAAAAGAATATTTTATATGTGAACAAGTTCTGTAGTTTTGTATTTGGAAACATTAGTGGTCTCACAAGAAATATAATATATGGCCAAAAGGTATGAGGGTCAAATAATTTGGTTTAGGCATTTCCAGTGAAGGTCATTGTTAATATAAGCAAAAGGGAAAATACAGCGCTACTATAATACAACTAGCAGCTAACACTCAAATAAACAAAGTTACAAAGAATGTGAAACAAAAAAGTGTAGCGCTAAACAAGTGAGTAGAAACACACTGAATACAATAAGCAAATGTGAACCACCTGTGTTAAACCACAGAGGGGCTACACACCAGCTGTAAAATTAGTGAAAACAACACTATGGGCCGGTTCACACAGGGGGCGATGCGAGACGACACGACTTGCCTCGTCGCGACCTGCCGCGACCTCAGCGGTGACTTGCAAATTAATTCTGTATAGAAGTCAATGCAAGTCACCCCGAGGTCGCCCAAAAGTAGTACAGGAACCTTTTTTCTGAGTCGGAGCGACTCGAGTCGCTCCTCTTAGAACGGTTCCATTGTACAGAACGGCGCGGCAAGTCGTGTCGCCTCGTTTCGCCCCCTGTGTGAACCGGCCCTATATGTGCTCTATTATCCTTAGAGGAATAAACATACAACTTATATATAAACAAAATACAATAACGCAATATAAATCGAAAAGAATAAAAGTTGAGTAATATTCAATATATCAGTCTGTGCAAAATCTTCATATATTATTAAGGCAAAGTCAGCCAATTTTCTCTTGGAAACCTTGAGTTGGGGTGGCAGAAAAATCAACAACAGGAATCTGCTTGTCTATGGTGATATCTGAAGGCACCGCACTTAATAAAAATAAGGTGGACACCCTTACCAGAAATGTTGGACCCACCTCCCGTTCGACAGTGGGTCTACCAGGCGTATCGTCCCACAGGTACTGTGCTCCAATTCCTCATGGAATAGGTCCCAGCTTCCGATCCTCCCAAAGACGTCCTCAGTCACAGGTGGAGGTGGGTGGTCCAAGCTGTTGCCAACTGATGTTTCCCACAATGGAGGGCAGTGGTATTTCCAGGGCCAGATATATCCAGGCTCTAATTTCAGATGGAAACTCAAGCGGAATAAAAAAACAGAAAAAAATAAAAAAGAGAAGGGTGCTCTGGATAGTGTAGGTCAAAATATTATTATATTATATTATTATACAAGTATGAACAAGTATAAAAAGTGATCACAAAAGACAAAGAATCAAATAAAAAAGCAATGTAGGGTGCAAGTGATGCTGCTCCCGACGTGTTTCGACACAAGCGGTCATCAACAGGGGCATACTGTGTCCCCCCACATTGCTACTCATATAAATACAATGCTCTAAACCTGGTCTGCCCATAAAGTGGGTGGAACAGGAAATTGACATAAATGAGATGCTAATGGATTCCACATAAATAAGGAACAATCCATTGGTAAATTTACTTAAGTTAAGATTTTAAATCTGTATCAACGGTAGAAATACAGTCCAATATTATCAGCATTCCCATTGTAACATGGACAGAGATTGTTAATACTACAGCATACAAATTATTATTATTATTATACAGGATTTATATAGCGCCAACTGTTTATGCAGAGCTTTACAATATGAAAAGGAGACAATACAGTTACAATACAATAAAATACAAGAGGATTAAGAGGGCCCTGCTCACATGAGCTTACAATCTAATGGCAGTTGGTACAAAATGTTGTAACTGTGGGGAATGAGCTGATGGAAGTGGTAGAAGATTCGTTGGAGACGTGATAGGCTTTCCTGAAGAGATGAGTTTTCAGGGATCACCTGAAGGTAGCAAGAGTAGGGGATAGCCAGACGGGTGGAGGTAGCGAGTTCCAGAGGATGGGAGAGGCTCTGGAGAAATCCTGGAGACGAGCATGGGAGGAAGAAATGAGAGAGCTTGAGAGTAGGAGGTCTTGAGAAGAGCGGAGAGGATGATTTGGGTGATATTTGGAGACAAGATTGGTGATGTAGCTCGGAGCAGAGTTGTAAATGGCTTTGTATGTTGTGGTTAGTATTTTGAATTTAATTCGCTGGTTTATTGGGAGCCAGTGTAGGGATTGGAGGAGAGGGTTGGCAGACACTGAGCGGGTAGTAAGGTGGATAAGTCTGGCAGCAGCATTCATGATAGACTGAAGAGGAGATAGCCTATGGAGAGGTAGGCCAATGAGAAGGGAGTTGCAATAGTCAAGGCGAGAAATAACGGGAGAGAATGAGGATTTTGGTGAATTCATTTGTTAGAAAGGGGTGAATTTTAGAAATTTAGACAAATAAAATGTTGACAATTGTACACTTCTAGCCTTGTAATGGTTTGGTTAAGGCCCCTTTTTCTGTTCCTACATGATTGTGTCCCTGTACACAAAGCTAGTTCCATAAAGACATGGTTTGATGAGTTTGGTGTGGAGGAACTCAAAATGGCCTGCACAGTCTTGACTTCCACTTTTACTGAGCACCTTTTGAGATGAATGACAAACTCAATTGCAAGCCATGTCTTCTTATCCAACATTAGTACCCGACCTAACATGTGCTCTTTAGGCTGAATGGGCACAAATGCCAACAGACACACTCCAAAATCTTGTAGAATGCCTTCCCAAAAAGAGTAAAGGCTGTCATAGTTGCAAAGGGGAGAGGATAATTCCATATTATTGCCCATGGTTTTGGAATGGGATGTCCAGCATGTTCATATACTGTAAGAGACGGATATCAGAATTGGCCTGGACTAGTTAAAAAGTCATTTTTTTTTAGAGGTCTACACATGAAACCTAAAAAGGGACAACCAAGGAAGAAAGAGGAGCGATTTTTTTTCCAGTACCAAAAAAATATCAGGAGCTTATGGACTTAGTTCCAAAGAAGGGAGACTCTCTCTTGAACCCGCTAACCATTATAAGAAAAAAGCCTACATAAAAAATGGCCTCAGGACATGGTTTGGGGGTCAATGAGTTGACATGACTTTCACAGTAGTCCAGAAGAGCACTCCAACTACCACTATTGGACAGAACTGACTTGTATGTATAAAGGCTATGTGAGGCTTTCTGTAATGAAAGATACAGAGAGTTAGTTAAGTCCAAAATTTTGAAACATTGTCAGTAAATCAATAAAAAAATAAAATCTGTCATATTTATAAATTTGTTACTTAGTTTGAAACAAGTGACAACTCCCATAAGACTATATTTCAATTTCTTATTGTGTCGAAACTACAAATATGAGAATAACCCAAAAAAGAAAAAAAAACAAAACGAGAGAACATTTTTAGAAGAGAAAATGGAAACACAAATCTCAACCAGCTTCATACAAATTAAAATGTCCCAATTTTACTGTTTATGGCTGGTACTTGGATTAAAAATGTTTCTTTTTAAAAAAAAAAAAAATAGAGCCTTGGAAAATAATGCATTGCAAACCTATTATGCCAAAACGTAATTTTCCCGCAGCACGTCACTTTATGTTATTTACTAAATCCGTAATCCTAAAACAGGGCACTTTTTCTTTTTTTTTCCTTAATACAGTGCCTCTGATCTCACCCAATTAAACAATAATGTACATCAGCGTAGTGATTTTCTCGAAGCCTAATTATTATAACAGTCAGTGAAAAACATTTCAGAAGGAACGCACCTACAACACACAGACAGCGCTGACAAAGAAACATAATTCTTAGATTTACAATTAATTACCCCAGTGTCTATACCTTGCATTCAATTTGCATATCTTAAAACTGTTATAAATTTCACCGTGGTCCCTAGATTACATGCCTTGGGTAACTTTCCTTTATTTTATTTATTTTTTTCTCGCCCACAGTGATGTTCTTTCCCTATAGTCACGTCCAAAAGTCAATAAATATTATTATACCTTAGCGAAGGCTGGTTATAATTTTTCTTGCCTTTTCTCTGAATGTTTTCCATTATTTACTTCCTTGTTCCTCCTGCCCTCTCATTTATAATCCCCCAAAGAACGGAGAGATATAAGAGTCTGGCTAGAAGACAAAGTGAGTGGTCAGTACAGGAGATGTTATCGGTCCCCAGGAATCTGGAGCTGCTGGGTGCCTGACATATTCTATACATCTTTTTAGTGTCATGCCCATTAAATAAATGCCGCTCGATGGGAACGGTGCAATGAACGCAGTCATTCCTGTCCTTGTTGTAAAGATTGTATGTGTGCTTTTTTTTGTTGTTGTTTCCCTTTAGCAGAAAGACAATCCTGGAAACTAGATGACACCAGTAAGAAATGGCTAGACCAGCAGATCGGTGATGGTAAAATGATTGGTGCTGCCTAATGCCCCGTACACACGATCGGACTTTCCGATCGGATTTTTGTTCGAAGGGTGTTGGCTCCAACTTGTCTTGCATACACACGGTCACACAAATGTTGGCCAACAATTACGAACGTAGTCACGTCCAAGACGTACGGCGAGCCGATAAAAAGGAGGTTCAATAGTCATGTGATATCTCCATTACGTAGACCGCTTCCGGCTTGTAACTTACATAATTACATAGTTAGTCAGGTTGAAGAAAGACACAAGTCCATCCAGTTCAACCACAAACCACAACTTGATTCCGAGTACCAACTTGTCTTGCATACACACGGTCACACAAATGTTGGCCAACAATTACGAATGTAGTGACGTCCAAGACGTACGGCAAGCCGATAAAAAGGGGGTTCAATAGTCATGTGATATCTCCATTACGTAGACCGCTTCCGGCTTGTAACTTACATAGTTACATAGTTAGTCAGGTTGAAGAAAGACACAAGTCCATCCAGTTCAACCACAAACCACAACTTGATTCTGAGTACCAACTTGTCTTGCATACACACGGTCACACAAATGTTGGCCAACAATTACGAACGTAGTGACGTCTAAGATGTACGGCGAGCCGATAAAAAGGAGGTTCAATAGTCATGTGATATCTCCATTACGTAGACCGCTTCTGGCTTGTAACTTACATAGTTACATAGTTAGTCAGGTTGAAGAAAGACACAAGTCCATCCAGTTTAACCACAAACCACAACTTGATTCCGAGTACCAACTTGTCTTGCATACACACGGTCACACAAATGTTGGCCAACAATTACGAATGTAGTGACGTCCAAGACGTACGGCAAGCCGATAAAAAGGGGGTTCAATAGTCATGTGATATCTCCATTACGTAGACCGCTTCTGGCTTGTAACTTACATAGTTACATAGTTAGTCAGGTTGAAGAAAGACACAAGTCCATCCAGTTCAACCACAAACCACAACTTGATTCCGAGTACCAACTTGTCTTGCATACACACGGTCACACAAATGTTGGCCAACAATTACGAACGTAGTGACGTCTAAGATGTACGGCGAGCCGATAAAAAGGAGGTTCAATAGTCATGTGATATCTCCATTACGTAGACCGCTTCTGGCTTGTAACTTACATAGTTACATAGTTAGTCAGGTTGAAGAAAGACACAAGTCCATCCAGTTCAACCACAAACCACAACTTGATTCCGAGTAGGCGTGGACTTTGGTCCGAAGGACTTGTGTGCACACAATCGGACAACAAAAATTTGTTGGCGGAAAATTTGAGAACCTGCTAGCCAACATTTGTTGGCGGAAAGTCCGACAACAAATGTTCGATGGAGCATACACACAGACGGAACTTTCCGGCAACAAGCTCACATCCAACATTTGTTGGCGGAAAATCTGATTGCGTAAATGGGGCATTACTTAAGTAAATAGCAGTAGTTGGGGGTGGTGCTGGATTTGGGATTGGTGATGGATTGCAGTGGAGCTGCTTTTTCATATTTTTTTAAGGATTCAATTGATGAAACGGGTGTGGCCTCTATAACGTATTGCTAAAGATATCATCCAGGAATCCCATAATAAGGGATTGGGATTGTCCTACTGTACCGTGATAGTCCTATTGCCCCCACGTCCTCGTGTAGCCTGGTTGGGGACCAGGCTCCCAATCCCTTAGGGATTCAATTGAGTCTGGTTTTCAGCTTGACGACACTAATGGAAGCCTTTTTAAAAGGGCTGCCTTATGCCGTGTACACACGATCGGACTTTCCGGCAGAAAAGGTCCGACGGATCTTTCCGACGGATTTCCGACAGACTTTAGACGGATTTCTGAACGAACGGACTTGCTCACACACGAACGGACCAAAGTCCGTTCGTTTTGAATGTGATGGCGTACAACGGGACTAGAAAAGGAAGTTCAATAGCCAGTAGCCAATAGCTGCCCTTGCGTCATTTTTGGTCCGTCTGACCAGCATACAGACGAACGGTTTTCCCAATAGAAATTTATTCCATTGGACAGATTTGAAACATGTTCTATTTCTAGGTCCGTTTGAGTTTTTGAAGAAAAGAGTCAGATGAAGCTCACACACGATCGTAATATCCGACGGAATGATTCCTTCGGACCTTTTCTACCAGAAAGTTTGATCGTGTGTATGTGGCATTAGTCTACCTAATTTTGGGGTTTTTGATTGCTGGATTTCCTGGTGAATTTAAATGTTTCTGCATCTTCTGATGTAGGAGTTTTTAGTGGGCATGGGTGCAGAAGAGCCACTGTTAGGCTTTGGATCAATGTTTCAAAAATTCAGGATGGAGAGCACCATAATAGTCTAAATCCAGTCTTTTTTTTAAAAAGTACATGGTAAAAAACATTAACACATTTCAAGGGTTCTTCTTCAGGTCAAAATGTTAGGCTTCTAAACCAGTGATAGGATGCTTCTTCACAAATAGCATGCCCAAGGCCCTAAGTTCAGATCAACTTTAGTCCCATTGTTCTTGGTTGGCCTGTGCAGCCTATGTGGAGTTTGGAGTTACTCCTTTGCCTGCATGTACAGGTAGCACTAGTGGTGAGTGGGGCACTGGACTCTTCAATAAGGATGACCCGAACACCCCCCTGTTCAGTTCGCACCAGAACCTGCAAACAGACCTAAACTTTGTGTGAACTTTAGAACCCTATTAAAGTCTATGGGACTCGAATGTTCAAAATCTAAAGTGCTAATTTTAAAGGCTAATATGCAAGTTACTGTCCTAAAAAGTGTTTGGGGACTTGGGTCCTGCCCCAGGGGACATGGATCAATGCAAAAAATTTTTTTAAAAACAGTCGTTTTTTTCAGGAGCAGTGATTTTAATAATGATTAAAGTGAAACAATAAAAGTGTAATATTCCTTTAAATTTCGTACCTGGGGGGTGTCTATAGTAGGTGAAGGGGCGCATGTTTCCTGTGCTTAGAACTGTCCCTGCACAAAGTGTCATTTCTGCAGGAAAAAAAGTCTTTTAAAATCACTTGTGGCTATAATGAATTGAGTGTTCTTTGTATTACGGGAGCCGACAATTCATTCATTGATAAAAGAAAAAAGTGTGGGGTTCCCCTAAATTCAATTACCAGGCCCTTCAGGTCTGGTATGGATATTAAGGGGAACCCCGCGTCAAATTTAAAAAAAAATTGACGTGGGGTCCCCCTAAAAATTCATACCAGACCCCTTAGCCGAGCACGCAACCTGGCAGGCCGCAGGAAAAGAAGGGGGATGAGAGAGCGCCCACCCTCCTGAACCGTACCAGGCCACATGCCATCAACATTGGGAGGATGCTTTGGGGGTCTGTGACCCCTCAAAGCACCATGTCCCCATGTTGATGGGGACAAGAGCCTCATCCTCACAACCCTGGCCGGTGGTTGTGGGGGTCTGCGGGTGGGGAGCTTATCAGAATCTGGAAGCCCCCTTTAACAAGGGGACCCCCAGATCCCGGCCCCCCTGTTTGAAATGGTAAGGGGGCACAAAAGTACCCCTACCATTTCACAAAGAAAGTGTAAAAAATGGTTAAATAAGACAAACACACTTTTGAAAAATTCCTTTATTAAATTTTATTACTTTATTACTTTTTTTAATTTTATAAAAAAAATAAAAAAAAGATTCCAGCGGTGGTAATCCACTCTTGCTATCCAGCGACGGATAATCTGATCCAGCGACGGGTGATTTTCAGTCCAGCGCAGTCCATCCATGCATCCGTCTTCTGTCTCCACTGAGGAGACACTGAGGAGACACTGCGGGGATCCCAGCGCCTGACATTTCTTATATTAGGAGGGCGGGGCCACCCGTCACATGTCCCCGCCCCCTCTGACGCTAGTGAGGGAAGCCCGGGGTTCCCCAATGACGTATGGGTGACCCTGCCCCCCTCTGATGTAACGCAGGTTTCATACTTACCAGGGGTGGACTGACAACTCATGGGGCCCCCGGTCAATAGGAGATTATGGGGCCCCCAGGCAATAGGAGAAGATTATGCCCCCCCAGGAAATAGGAGATTATGGGGCCCCCAGGCAATAGATTATGGGTACACACACACATACAGTATACACACACAGACACACAATATACACACACAGTATACACACACAGATTACAAATACACATACTGAGAGGCGGGGCAGCTATAATCTTGGGATTTTTTTTAAAAACACTGATTTTTTACATACTGTCCCTCGTTTTATTGAGGCTGGCGAACCCTGATGGTGCCCCTTAGTGGCATGGGGCCCCCCGTTCAGTGCCCGAGTGCCCGGATGGTCAGTCCGCCCCTGATGCTTACCATTGTCCTCCTGATTGTGAGTAACTGATCTACGTAGATCTAATTGCTTAAAACCAATACTGCTGTGAAAAAAGGGCGGAATGTGTTGTGCAATCATTTAAAGTGCGTATACAGTAAGTGCCTTATATGGATCAAAGAATACATAATCAAATAAATTATGTATAAAAAGTGTCAAAATATATAATCATATAACATATTCCCATAATTCATAAAAAATACTTAATAATTCATATAAATAAATGATCAGTAATAATTTACAAATTCATAAAGACCAAGTGCTATTTTTGGGAGCAAAAGAAAAAGGAAACAAATTAAGGAAAAAAACGTCCCAATCTGAATAGTGATGATTATATAAGAGAATTGCTCCACTCGTGCTCCTCCTGCAATCCTTGTGCTTCTGGTGTTCACCTAGCGGTGTCGGTGCTTCACCCAAAACACATATTTCGGCCTCTTACCAGATATTGAGACCCCCAGTACAGGCTGTGCCTTATTAGAAACACCCCTCGCTTGGGATAAAGCAACGCGGCTCCCATCAGAACACCACTCAAATATTGGGATTATGTGATATGATTATATATTTTGGCACATTTTATATATAATTTATTTGAGTATTTATTCTTTGATCCATATGAGACAACAACACTTATATGCATTTTAAATGATATCGCAACACGTGATGCATTGCGCTATCATTTAAAATGCATATAAGTCCCCCATCCATCTGTATGGAATGCAGTGAGTGCAGCTGTCTGAATCATTGAGAATTTGTAAATTTTGAGGGAGATTTTCATTAAGCGCAGAATTATTTTTTACACTTAATATTGCTGTGAACCAGAATTTATAATATATGTATAAATTGTATTGTAGAGATGTGATACTCCAGACACCCCTGATGAAGGAGACTTGGTTTGTCTGAAACGCGTGGGGTGAGGCAAGACACATTGCATCGTTTGCAAGACTCAGGACAGTTATTTTATTATGCCGTGCCTATATGTTTTTACATTTTTTTTTGTTATTTTGAACCAATAAAATTGTTCTATCTTTTAATATATGTGTTGTTATGATAAGTGCACTATAAAGTACCAATAGGAGGATTATATATGTTTTCATATTGGACCAATGATGTCAGCAGCATGTGGCATGTGGCCATATCGGGTCAATGATGTCACCAGCATGTCGCATATGGCCATATTGAGCATTTGGCATGTGGCCATTTGCGACATGCTGGTGACATCATTGACCCGATATGGCCACATGCCACATGCTGCTGACATCATTGGTCCAATATGAAAACATATATAATCCTCCTATTGGTACTTTATAGTGGGTCAATAATGTTACTAACATGTGGCATGTGGCCATTTGGCCATATTGGGTCAATGATGCCACCAGCATGTGGTCATATTAGGTCAATGACATCAGCAGCAAGTGGCATATGGCCATATTAGGTCAATGATGTCACCAGCATCTGGTCATATTAGGTCAATGACTTCACCAGCATTTGGCATGTGGCCATATTAGGTCAATGATGTCACCAGCATGTGGCATGTGTCACGTGGCCATATTTGGTCAATGATGTCACCAGCATGTGGCCATTTGGCCATATTGGGTCAATGATGTCACCAGCATGTGGTCATTTTAGGTCAATGATGTCCCCAGCATTTGGCATATGGCCATATTAGGTCAATGATGTCACCAGCATCTGGTCATATTTGGTCAATGACGTCCCCAGCATTTGGCATATGTCCATATTAGGTCAATGATGTCACCAGCATGTGGCCATATTGGGTCAATGATGTCACCAGCATGTGGTCATATTAGGTCAATGATGTCACCAGCATGTGGCATATGGCCATATTGAATCAATGATGTCACCAGCATGTGGCATGTGGCCATATTAGGTCAATGACGTCACCAGCAAGTGGCATATGGCCATATTGAGTCAATGATGTCACCAGCATGTGGCATGGGGCCCTATTTGGTCAATGATGTCACCAGCATGTGGCGTGTGGCCATATTTGGTCAATGATGTCACCAGCATGTGGCCATTTGGCCATGTTGGGTCAATGACGTCACCAGCATCTCTGCCTCTTTTTTTTTTTTTTATGTCCAGCTGCAGGGCGAGGAATTCTACACCAGAGCTGATTGGGCCAGAGGCCTTCTATCATGTGACAGTTATCCTTAGCTCATACTTAGCCAACGGAGGACTATGCTGTGTGTGTGTGTGTGGGGCAGAGCTGGATGGACAGAAATACACATCCGTTGGAAAACTTTGCATTTCATCTGTATATGTAGCTGTTTCCTTGGAGTTCAGCTTTTAAAAGTAAAAAAAAAAAAAAAGAAAAAAAATCCACATCATGCAGCGATTTTAATAATTCAGAAACGGTTTTCTGCTAATCGAACGGTGGCGTAATCGGCACTCGAGCGTCACCGGCCCTGTTTGGCAAAACGGCTTAAGTAGCGAGGATTTTCTGAGTCTTAGGCTCTATATACATCTGTTAAATTACTCTGAGATCTCATTAAATAAAGCTAATGTACTTGTAAAACAGTAGGTAGAGCCTGTATATCATTGTAATAGCTCGAGTCAGCCATTCTGTCGGGGAGCCAGCCAACGAGGGTAGGTGCATTCTGGTCAGTGTCTCGGGTTCCGAGGAGATAAATCAAAACCGTTTTTTTTTTTTTTCGTTTTTTTTTTTTTTTTTGCTGCTCCGGTATTGTGTATTACCAAGTTTGACGGATTGATGGTAGGCCAAAGAAGATGAATCTGCACGTACACCCTTGTCTTATATCCCCCACCCCTCCTCTGCTTGCGTTTGCCAAGGTGATAACGCGCCTCTCTATCCGGACGTCGCTTGTCTCATATTAAACACAGCGGGAACACATAAGGAAGATGCACTTGTGCGCTCCGCAACATAAGGGCCTGCAGATGTACTGGAGGTCCCAGGTGAGACCCACGGTGGAATAAAGCGGGACCCGTACAAGGAAGTCGCGGTGGATGGATGATCTGCCAGCCGCGAGATGACGTGGTGACTATGATGGATGGAAAAAATAAAAAGGATCAAAAGATCATTTTTGTAATTATCTCTTTCCTGGGGATTTTTAATTATTTACACATTTAGCTCACTTCCAGTGTTTGTAGAGCGCCGATATAGTCTGCTGCGTCTTACACAAGAGTTGCAACGCGTGCCCAGGGAGCTTTCAATCCATCGTCCCAAGGACAGTCATAGTGGGAGATAGGTGTTTCCGGTTGTGTGGAGGCAACAGGAACACTATGGAAAGAAATGCATAAAAATGTGGAGAACGTACAAGTATTATGCGGGTAAGGTCCCTGCTGGAAAATGAGGCGAAGGCTTCAGTGCTGCAAGTCCGCAGTGCTGTACACTGAGTCACTACTGACCTCTGAACTCAGCATCACTTAATACTGACCTCTGAACTCGGCATCACTTACTACCAACCTCTAAACCCTGCACCCCTTACTACTGACCTCTGAACTCGGCATCATTTACTACTGACCTCTGAACTCGGCATCACTTACTACCAACCTCTAAACCCTGCACCCTTTACTACTGACCTCTGAACTCTGCATCGCTTACTACTGACCTCTGAACTCTGCATCACTTACTACTGACCTCTGAACTCGGCATCACTTACTGCCAACCTCAGAACTCGGCATCACTTACTACTGACCTCTGAACTCGGCATCACTTACTACTGACCTCTGAACTCTGCATCACTTACTACTGACCTCTAAACCCTGCACCCCTTACTACTGACCTCTGAATCCTGCATCACTTACTACTGACCTCTAAACCCTGCACCCCTTACTACTGACCTCTGAACTCTGCATCGCTTACTACTGACCTCTGAACTCTGCATTGCTTACTACTGACCTCTGAACCCTGCATCACCTACTACTGACCTCTGAACTCGGCATCACTTACTACTGACCTCTAAACTCTGCATCACATACTACTGACCTCTGAATCCTGCATCACTTACTACTGACCTCTAAACCATGCACCCCTTACTACTGACCTCTGAATCTTGCATCACTTACTACCAACCTCTGAACCCTGCACCCCTTACTACTGACCTCTGAACTCGGCATCACTTACTACTGACCTCTAAACTCTGCATCACATACTACTGACCTCTGAATCCTGCATCACTTACTACTGACCTCTAAACCATGCACCTCTTACTACTGACCTCTGAATCTTGCATCACTTACTACCAACCTCTGAACTCTGCACCCCTTACTACTGACCTCTGAATCCTGCATCACTTACTACTGACCTCTAAACCCTGCACCCCTTACTACTGACCTCTGAACTCGGCATCACTTACTACTGATCTCTGAACTCTGCATCGCTTACTACTGACCTCTGAACTCTACATCACTTACTACTGACCTCTGAACTCGGCATCACTTACTACTGACCTCTGAACTCTGCATCACTTACTACTGACCTCTGAACACTGAATCACTTACTACTGACCTCTGAATCCTGCATCACTTACTACTGACCTCTAAACCCTGCACCCCTTACTACTGACCTCTGAACTCTGCATCGCTTACTACTGACCTCTGAACTCTTCATCACTTACTACTGACCTCTGAACTCTGCATCGCTTACTACTGACCTCTGAACACTGAATCACTTACTACTGACCCCTGAATTCTGCATCACCTACTACTTACTTGTGAACTTTGGGGGTTATTTATTTATTTATTCACTTTGCACTGAAAGTGCACTTGGAAGGGCAGTCGCTGTAGATCCGAGGGGGGCATGCGAGGAAAATAAAAAAAGCTGCATTTTAGCTTGCACATGATTGGATGATAAAATCAGCAGAGCTTCCCCTCATTTCAGATCTACCCCTTAGATTTACAGCGACTGCACTTCCAAGTGCACTTGCAGTGCAAAGTGGATTTGCCTTTCGTACATAACCCCCTTTGCGTCACTTACTACAGACCTCTGCACTCCACAGTACTTACTAGTGTCCTCTGCATCACGTACTACTGACCCCTGAACTCAGCATCACTTACTACTGACCTCTGTGTCACTTACTACTGACCCCTGAACCCTGCATTACTTACTAATGAACTCTGCATCCTTTACTACTGATTTGGACCTCGAATGTGTCCCAGTAGGTGGGGCTAAATCACAGCCAATCACAGTCCTGCTTGGCCTTTAGCACATGCCCCATCCAAACAGCGATCCTTGCTCTGCTGCAGCTGCCTCTGACAAGCACAGCTGCCAGCAGAAAGGGGGAGTAGAGAGAATTGATTGGTGCTTCTCCACTAGGGTTGCCACCTGTCCAGGATTCACCCGTACAGTCCGGGTTTTGGACCATGTGTTCCGGGTTTCAGACTGCATGAAACCTGGACACATCTATTCACACTGAATTGTGGCTAACTGTCCTGGGCAGGAGGAACACTCTACTACCCCCCCCCCCCCCAAGTCAGCGAGATCCCTGCCCCTCCACAGAGTTAGCTGATCTGTTGATTCGTCACACAGAGCACTAATCAGAAATGGCCAGATCCCCCGGGCCCCTCCCCCTAAGGAGGGAGGAAATTCCTTCATCCACGTAATTTGTGTGGCTAGAGGAATCCGTTTTTTTTTTTTTTTTGCATTCAGTCCACAAATCATATGTATTGGAAGAGTTTTATTTTTGAATTATTGTTCTGAGGTTTATACATGTCTGCGAGAGACTTACTTGATGCTCAGCACTGTAAGCATATTTTATGGGTAGGAGAATGTTTCGGGATTGGCTTGCAGAGAAGGTGGCAACCCTATTGTCCACACTTGTACAATATGTGGTGGGGCAGAGTGGGCCCCACCTCCCTTGGGGTCTGTGCGCCCAGCAAACATTGAACACAGTTTTACGTGTGTGTGGAGTTTACGCCACTGCTTCCACCGTATCACTCGCTCTGGTGACAACTAAGAGGAGATTTATCTCGCTTTGGAGAGATTTCTTCTCACTTCCTGTTGTGTGGACGGGACATAAAAAGAAATCCCCCCCCCCCCACAATGGGACATAAAAAGCCAGAAAATTTTAACCATTTCCTACCCTATGGTCTTGGCTCTAGCAAGTCTTTACCCTTAAGCCGTTACATCCGGAGCGGTAAGCAGCACAAGCCGTCTTTAGGCGTTTATTGATTCGTGGACGGACAGCAAACCTTCGCAAAACCCCCGGCCGAGCCTTTTCTTAATTCTCCGCTCCCGCCCCGAGATAATAACACACTTTAACGGTCGTACATATGGCCGATTTCTAAAGATCAGCCATCCGAAATGTTGTACAACATGTCAGGGCTGCAGTTCCGGCTGAAATACGAACTTAATCATGAAAATTTTAGAGCCTCATTAAAACCTGGATAAAGTCCATATTTGGCATGGCAGAACCCAAAGGTTAAAGTTGTATATAACGTGTTCCTCCGACGCGCTGAGCCATTATCTCGGAATGCCGCGGTTTATCCTACTTTATACCTCGCTAAAGAGGACACCCAGATAGGAGAAGGGACGGGGGTGGGGGGGAGGGGGCGCATCATAACCACGGCGATCATCGTAAAGCTGATCTATGGCATGGCGGCCTTTTGTAATCTTCAACGCGTATTTGACATATACACCCCCCCCATCCCCCTGTCTCTTTTGTTACCGCTTCTCTTCTAAAGTAGCAATATGGAGTAAAGCTGAACTCCTGGCATCAGATAAATATACAGATGGAACACATAAAATGGCTCTGTTTTACCAGCCAAAGGATTTGCATTTCTGTCCATCCCTTTTTGGGTTTAACGCTGCTCTGTCACATAGCGCAGCCCCTATATTTTTCCTCCGCTTCAGACTGACGTTCATTCACGGGTCTCTTCCCCGCCCCAAGTCTGTGACTGGACAGTGAAAAGAGAAGCAGAACAGATGAGCTTATCTCTCTGTCAGTCTGCTTCCTCCTCCTATCAGCATGCACAAAGTCAGCGAATGGGCTGATTGTTTCCTTGTACTGCTTCTTCTGGTCCTTCCCCCACCCTGTGACTGGACAGTGAAATGAGAAGCAGAACACTGATTAGCTAATCTCTCTGTCATTATGCTCTTTCTTCCAATCAGCATGCTACTTCTCAGCACAAGAATTGATTGGCTCCTTGTTTACCTCTCCTGAGTCCAGGTCCTCCCTGTTCTGCCTCCAGCCTGTGACTGGACAGTGAAGGGAGAAGCAGAACACTGATGAGCTCATCTCTCGGTCAGTCTGCTTCATCCTCCTATTAGCATGCACAAAGTCAGCACATGGATTGACTTTCTTCCAATCAGCATGCTCCTTGTCAGCACATGAACTGATCAGCTCCTTGTATACTTGTTTTGAGTTTGGGTCATCCCGGACCTGCCCCCAGCCTGTGACTGGATAGTGGAGGGAGAAGCAGCACAGCGATGAGCTCATCTCTCTGTCTCTATGCTCCTTCCTCCTATCAGCATGCACAAAGTCAGTACATGGACTGATCGCCTCCTTGTACTGCTTCTTTTGAACTCAAGTCCATCTGGACCTTCCCCCACCCTGTGACTGAACAGTGAAATGAGAAACAGAACACTGATTAGCTCATCTCATTGTCATTATTCGCTTTCTTCTAATCAGCATGCTCCTTCTCGGCAAATGAACTTATTGGCTCCTTATATACTTCTTCTGAGTGCAGGTCCCCCCTGTTCTGCCTCCAGCCTGTGACTGGACAGTGAAGGGAGAAGTAGCACACTGGTGAGTTCATCTCTCTGTCACTTTGCTCCCTCTTCTTATTAGCATGCTTAAAGTCAGCACATGGACTGATTGTCTCCTTATACTGCTTCTTCTGAGCTCAGGGCCTTCCCCCGGCCTGTGACTGGACAGCGAAGGGAGAAGCAGCACTATGATGAGCTAATAATTCTGCCAATCTGCTCTCTTATGCTCCTTGCCAGCACATGAACTGATTGGCTCCTGGTACAGCTTCTTCTGAGCCCATGTCATCCCAGACCTGCCACAAGCTTGTGACTGGACAGCGAAGAAAGAAGCAGCAAACTGATGAGCTCATCTCTCTGTCACTCTGCTTCCTCTTCCTATCCACATGCCCCTTGTCAGCACATGAACAGATTGGCTCATACTGCTTCTTTTGATCCAATGCCATCCTGGACCTGCCCCAAGCCAGTGAAAGGAGCTGCAGCACACTGGTGAGCTCATCTCTCTCTGTCACTCTGCTCCCTCCTCCTATTAGCATGCAGTCCCCAAAGCACCCACCCCCTATGTTGAGGGCATGCGGCCCGGTATGGTTCAGGAGGGGGAGCGCTCGCTCATCCCCACCCCCTTTCCTGACTGAGCCGGATAAGGGTCTGGTATGAATTTTGGGGGGGCCCACGCCAAACATCTTCTATTTCTAGGTCCGTCTGACTTTTGGAAAGAAAAATTCAGACGAAGCCCACACACAATTGAATTGTTCGACAGATTCTGGTCCCACAGACCAAGTCTGCCGGAAAGTCCGATCGTGTGTACGCGGCATAAGAGGTACAGTAAGTGTGTTCTAATGTGTAAGTATGTTGTATGGCAACAGTCTACCCACCCTATGCAGAATACTGCTTTTGTGACTCCTGAGCAAAGCTCCTCTGGCCTTATAGAGAGCCCATAGTCTTGGCATGACCTGTAGACTCACGAAAACGAGAAGCCAAGAAGCACCATACCTGTTCAGCTACTAATCAGAGCCTGCAAATATGATGAGCAATTATGACTGCCCAATGTTCATGCATATTTATAAACCTAGCCTTACTTAACCTTTCCACTACAGAGGAACACTTGAAATAGTATTCAGGTCTTGGAGAACCTCTGCTTAAATGATTAGACCTTCAGCTCAAGGCTCATGGAGAGATAATGAAATGTGGCCTACCTATTGAACACCCAGGGCAGACTTTTTTTTTTTTCTGTTTTATTTTTTTTACCACCCCATGGTTCATATAACAAAATAGTTTTCAGTAACAATCTTTAAATTAAAAACAAATTGTTGATTTCCTTTGCAATAATAGTCAACATGGAAGTGACCCCTTACATTCATGGCCAATGTAAGTGTGATATCAATTCATCGTTGCTCATTGGTTAAGGAACCCCTAGCTACCCCAGAAGAAATCCTTCTATTCCACAGAACCCTAGTTGGAAAAAAGGCTTGTGAACAAGCCAATGATGGTGAAACGAATCAAGGAAGTGTGTTTTTTGGGTGGAGATACCTATGTATGCTTTGTTGACATCTAATTAAAAATGCCAGGAAGAGACCATATTGGACACCCTTTAGTCGTGGTTAGTAGAAAATTGCCCCCCTTGCATTGGTGTTCATTGTAAGTGTGATATCAATTCATCGTTGCTCATTGATTAAGGTATGGTCACCAGACATCCCTGGTTTCTGGATTGAGGACACTGTCCCTGGACCAAGTCTGTCCCCAGTTTTGTCCCCGGATTGGATTTGAACAGGGGCTGGGGCAATTTCAAAGACAGTGTAGAATAAAAAAAAAAAAATCTGAATTACACCCCCCCCCCCCTGCTCTGCCGCTCCTACTAGCTTAGGGGTGTGTATTTTTTCCATTATCTGTGCCCCTTTTTGATGATCATGTGCTGGTCGGAGCGGGGGGAATAGTTCTTCAGTTTGGGGTGCATGCCCATCCAGCTCTGCTCACATGTTCTTCTGCCTTGGCTCAAGCCGCCTACCTGTTTATCTCCTTGCCTTCCCTGGCGGAGTGATTTTCCTCCGCTCCCCACCCAGTAGTATCCGGTGGCTCGGAGAGTAAGACTTGACAGGCTGTGAGGCAGGCGGCAGCGGCGATGGGCAGAGAGCGCTGATTGCCGCCATTGCTTGGAAAAAAATAATGACCCCGGTTTTCATTTTAAAAATCTGGTCACCTTAGGTTAAGGAACCCCTATCAACCTCAGAAGGAATCCTTGTGTTCAATGAAACCCTAGCTGGGAACAGCTTGTGAACAAGCTAACGGTGGTGAAACGCATCAAGCAAGTGTGTTTTGTGGGTGGACATACCTTTATATGCAGTCGCTTTGTTGACATCTAATTATAAATGCCAGGAAGAGATCATATTGGAGACCCTTCAGTTGTGGTTAGTAAAAAATTGCCCCCTTGCTTTGGTGTTCATTGTAAATTTGATATCAATTAATTGTTGCTCATTGGTTAAGGAACCCCTATCAACCTCAGAAGGAATCCTTGTGTTCCATGAAACCCTAGCTTGGAACAGCTTGTGAAAAAGCCAACGGTGGTGAAACACGTCAAGGAAGTATGTTTTGTGGGCGGAGATACCTATGTATGCAGTTGCGTTGTTGACATCTGATTAAAAATGTCAGGAAGAGATAACATTGGAGACCCCTTATGCCCCGTACACACGACCGGACTTTTCAACATCAAAAGTCCGACGGAGTGATTCCGGCAGACCATTCGATCGTGTGTGGGCTGCAGCGGACTTTTGATTTGCAAAAGTCTGACAGACTTTAGAAATGGAACATGTTTCAAATTTTTCCGCCAGAACTCCGCCGGACCCAGTTCCTACCGAGAAATCCGCTCGTGTGTATGCTAGTCCGACGGACAAAAACCGACGCGAGGGCAGCTATTGGCTACTGGCTATGAACTTCCTTATTCTAGTCCAGTCGTACGTCATCACGTTCGAATCCGTCGGACTTTGGTGTGATTGTGTGTGGCCAAGTCCGTTCATTCGGAAAATCCGTCAGAACTCTGTCAGAACTCCATCAGAACTCCATCAGAACTCCGTCGAAAGTCTGTCGGACCTAGTCCCTCGAAAAGTCCGGTCGTGTGTACGCGGCATTAGTCATGGTTAGTAGAAAATTGACCCCTTCCATTGGTGGTCATTGTTATCAAGTCATCATTGCTGAAGGAATCCCTGCAACCTCAGAAGGAATCCTTGTGTTCCATAGAACCCTAGTTGGAAAAGGCTTGTGAACAAGACAACAGTGGCGAAACCTGTCAAGAAAGTGTGTTTTTTGGGTGGAGATACCGAAGTATACAGTTGCTTTGTTGACACCTAATTAAAAATGGCGGGAAGAGATAATATTGGTGTTGCGGCTTTCATCTTTCTACAACCTTTAATGGTAAGCGGAGGATACGGTAGTTGGCACCCAGATTGTTTGACGATGGCAAGAGGTGCTGGTTTGGAGCGGTGTGGATGATTTGGCTATGCCCTTCACTAGTTGAGAAAGGTGGTTATAAATTATACTTAGAAATAAGGTTTTTACGACACACATTGATAAGATTATCCCAAACTGATCCCATTTACACCTCTATCTAAATAAAACTGCAAAAAAAAAAAACAAGAGATTGTCTATAATTGTAGCTCTGGCAGGCTGGAGAGTAACAATACAATATAAGTTTATTTTTTTCAGTTTCGATCTCACAAACTGTGAAAGTCAAACCGAGAAGCATTCCGCTGACCTTTCTGCATGTCTGCCCTATATTCACTGGCTGTCAGCACATGGTAGCCATTCGTCACTGCCATCCGTCATTCCTGTGCTGTTCCCATCAGTCCTATTATCTGGGATGAAGAGAGAGGGCCGCATATAGCCTGCAGCATCATTAGGCCCTTGGCTCCCAGGTACCCAGGTAGTCCAGGTGGCTTGTTATTTATAATAAAGGAAAGACACAGCAGAACAGTGACGACGGGCAGCCCAGGAGGCTCAGACGGAAAGGACGAGCGCTGAGGTGTCATCACTGAAGGACAGCTAAAAGTGGACCTTCCCCATCCCCCCCCCCCCCACCACCACCACAGGCGGAAAGGATTTATTGAACATCTGTTCAGGTCTCGGTCATGATGATTGATTCGTTTAATTGCTAACACTTCTCCCAAGTAACTTTTGAATATTTAATGTCAACTTTTGAAGGATATTGCGCCGTGTCATGTCTCAATCTAAGCTTCCATCCGACTTCCGATGAGGAGTCAACGATGATTGAAATGGACACATTAATCCGCCAATAAAAGCAGCAGAAGGTAAATGGTCAACTCAATTGCTTTTGGCCTAGCTTTCAGCTGTGCCTGTTATAGATGGATAGAACGACTTCTGGGCCTAGTGGTGGCCACACAAGTATTGATATGATCATTCAATCACTCATTCAATGCAACCAAAATAAATAAAAATCGCAAGACCCTTTGTCCAGTCAGTTTAGTGAGCTCTTCAATTTCGTCCATTGGCCGTGGTAGGAATTTGTTGAAGGCTTCTTATTGAAAAAACAAATATATCTGATTGTGTTGGTGAACCAACCATGTAAACAAATTGATTTAACAATCGTTAATTGATTCAATTTATGGCTAATAGATCATATTTACAATAGCTGGTTGGACTATTTGATACTTTAATCAATAATTTGTTTGTAGCGCTATCCTCGAGAGGGCTGCTAATATTTTTCCCTAAAATTACAGAGGCAGCCCGTCTCCACAAGTATCAGTCCATTCACATCAGCTTTAATAATCCAGTCTAGGGGATGTCTTTTTGAATTTTTTTGCTTGCAGAACTTCAACGGGAGAGGGGGATTTGGTCATGGGATACTCCAAAATGCTTGGCACTTAATAGGGTTAGAGGTCAGTATTCTTTTAGGAGTAATAGTAAGTGTGAACAGTCTAAAGCCTCAAAGAAGAAGACCATGGGGAAAAATCTTTTTTGGCATCTGGCTACCTTGCACTGGGCATCCAGTGCAGCTTCCAGAACCCTAGCCAATCTCAGTGATCAGTTGAAGGCCACAACTCACATGTCCCCAGGACAGGTGCCAGCTTTCCCCAACCCTGGTCCAGTGAGTGAGACGACACCTCTTGGGACCAGATCCCTCGTGGAGAAGTTCTGCAATCAGCCCCAAGCAGGGACGGACTGACCATTTGGGCACTCGGGCACTGCCCGAGGGCCCCATGCCACCAAGGGGCCCCATCAGGGTTGCCAGCCACAATAAAACCAGGGACAGTATGTAAAAATATGTGTTTTTTAAAAAAAATCACAAGATTATAGCTGCCCTGCCTCTCCAGTACCTTTTCAGTGTGTGTGTGTGTGTATTCTGTGTGTGTATACTGTGTGTGTATATTGTGTGTCTGTGTGTGTATACTGTATGTGTGTGTATACTGTGTGGCCCCATAATCTATTGCCTGGGGGCCCCATAATCTCCTATTGCCTGGGGGCCCCATAATCTCCTATTGCCCGAGGGCCCCCATAACCTTCTCCTATTGCCTGGGGCCCCATAATGTTCTATTGCCCGGGGGCCCCATGAGTTGTCAGTCAGCCTCTGGCCTCAAGCCAAGTCCATCCAGGCCCTCAGCTCTGGCACTGCTGAGGCCTGAAAAGCAGCTGTTTAGTCCACGGACAGCCTGAGGGCAGCAGGTCCTATTGCTCTGGAACCCTCCCGAAAAAGTAGGAACCCTGCTCTCCAGTGTCTGTGGCTATTTATCACCATTCCAGCCCCTTTACTGGACACTCCTCTCCAGGGATTGGAGGGAACCTAATAAATATTCAGACTTTTTGTTTTGAATCTCCCTGGGCTGTGGAAGCTTCTGTCAGAGGCAGGGGGAAGCAATCAAACTCCCAGCCTGTGAAACCCTGAACAGTCCAGAACAAACAATTACTGTTCCCCTAATTACAAAAGGAGCCAATAACTAAATTTACCTAGCAGCTTACACTAGGAGGTGCTACATGTTTGTTTGTGATGGTTTGTACCTGGATTGATCGCAAATCGCTAGGTGTTTTCTCAACATAAGATTAGAATATACACAGTAGAGGACAGAGTGATCAAAGGACTTCTGCGCAAGACTAACTTTTGGGTCCCCCAAGCAACTGCTGGTCAAGAAAAAAAATATTTTTCATTGTGTACCAATTTACAGCAAGATGGAAGTCAGCTGGGTCCAGGTCTATGTCACACTGGGTCCAAGAACCCACCTGTCCAACATCCAGTATAAATAGGCCCCACAAGCCCCAAATAGACATGTGTAGTTTGTTTAGTTATGAATTAATATTCTGACACATTTTTGGGAGATTTGGATATATCTGAATACCCGAATTACAATATAAACAAATTTTACCATATGCTCTGAATAACGTAAATGAACTTCATCCGAATTTCGGAATTTAGATCGAATTTTACATTGAACACCAGTCGAATTCTAACTATACATATTGTTGAAATCAAAGACTATATGTGTTATTAGAGTACCATTTCGAAATAATGCTGTTTTTGTTAAACCAAAGGTGATTTAACTACCGATGGCGGGACGGTGCGGCTCTCGTTCTGGGACGCCGTTATATGATGTCCTAGAACAGCCGATCTTGTGTGCCCGCGGGGGACACATGGGCGACTCCGATCTCTAGGACAGCTAGGACACGGCGTGGCTCTTTAACCATGTGATCGGCTGTGTCCAATCACGGCCGGTCACATGTAAACATGAAGTGTGTGGCGAGGAGAGCTGATCAGCGGCATCTCCTCGCAGAGAACAACCAAATATGTAATCAGGGCACTCATCATCAGTGCCCTGATTACAATATAGCGTCACCATGTCACCAATCAGTGCCAACAATTAGTGCCCATCATTGCCCACCAGTGTCAACAATCGGTGCCCACCAGTACCAGCAATCATTTCCCACCAGCACCCACCAATCAGTGCCCATTAGTGATGCCATTCAGTGCTGGCTATCATCAGTGCCGCCTATCCATGCTGCCCATCAATGCCCATCAGTGTTGCTCATCAGTGCCACCCATCAATGCCCATCAGTGCCGCCTACTCTGTGGCCTATCAGTGCCCACCAGAGCTGCCTATCAGTGCCAATCAGTGCCACCTATTAGTGTCCATAAGTGGCACCTATCAGTGTCCTGTCCATCAGTGCCACATATCAGTGCCACCTATCAGTGCCCATAAGTGCGGCATATTAGTGCCTCCTCATCAGTGCCACCTAATCAGTATCCATAAGTGTCACATCATCAGTGCCCACCAGTTCAACCTATCAGTGCCCATCAGTGCCGCCTCATCAGCGCACATCAGTGAAGGAGAAAAATTACTTATTTACAAAATTTACTGACAGAAACTAAGTAAAAAGTATCCAGAGAGAGAGAGAGAGATATCATTTTGCCCCCCTGTACAAATCATTAATAAGACCTCATCTAGAATATGCAGTTCAGTTTTGGGTTCCGGTTCTCAAAAAGGATATCAGGGAACTGGAGAAAGTGCAGAGAAGGGCAACCAAACTGATAAGAGGCATGGAGGAGCTCAGCTATGAGCAAAGATTAGAGAAACTGAATGTATTCTCTCTTGAGAAGAGGAGATTAACCACTTACAGACCGGCCATTTTGCTGGTCAAAGACCAGACCACTTTTTGCGATTCAGCACTGCGTCGCTTTAACTGACAATTACGCGGCCGTGCGACTTGGCTCCCAAAACAAAATTGACGTCCTTTTTTTCCCACAAATAGAGCTTTCTTTTGGTGGTATTTGATCAGCCCTGCGGTTTTTATTTTTTGCGCTATAAACAAAAATAGAGCGACAATTTTGAAAAAAACGCATTATTTTTTACTTTTTTTATAATAAATACCCCCCAAAAATATATAAAAAAACATTTTTTTCCCCCAGTTTAGGCCGATACGTATTCTTCTACATATTTTTAAGCGATTATTGATCGGTTTGCGCAAAAGTTATAGCGTTTACAAAATAGGGATAGTTTTATAGCATTTTTATTAATAATTTTTTATTATTATTTTTTTACTAGTAATGGCGGCGATCAGTGATTTTTATTGTGACTGCGACATTGTGGCGGACACATCGGACATTTTTGACACATTTTTGGGACCATTGTCATTTATACAGTAATCACTGCTATATAAATGCAGTGATTCCTGTGTAAATGGCACTGGCAGTGAAGGGGTTAACCAGTGGGTGGCAGTGTAGGGGTTACAGAGGAAGTAAACCCTGATGGGTTTACTTCCTCTTTTTTTCCCTGCAAAGGTAAAGCATAATGGACCACTATGCATCGCATAGTAGCTCATTATGTGTCACTTACCTGACACAGGAGCCAGCGAAGTCGCCGCTGTCCCCTGTAGTCCGCCGCATCCATCTTGCTGGTGGCGTCTCGCAGCTCCGCCGAATGACAGCGGCGAAGCCGCGATGACGTCACTCCCGCGCATGCGCACGGGAGTCGCGTCTCGCAGCTCCGCCGCTGTCATTCGGCGAAGCCGCGATGACGTCACTCCCGCGCATGCGCACGGGAGTCGACAAATTAGGCAGCTCCATTCTTGGACTTGCCGCGTTTAGTGCGCCTGCGTGCCGCTGTCTACGGCGCATGCGCCGTAGACAGCGGTGCCCATTTTCGGGCAAATATCTCCTAAACCATATAGGTTTAGGAGATATTGCTTGGACCTACAGGTAAGCCTTAATCTAGGCTTACCTGTAGGTCAAAGTGGTTTGAAAGGGTTTACTTCCTCTTTAAGTGTTCCTAGGGGTGTGTTACTAACTGTGGGGGGGTTGGGCTTTCATTTAGTGAACACTGATCTCTGCTCCAATCACATGGAGCAGAGATCAGCGTCACTAGTTGCTAGGCAGAATGGAGAAATGCTGTTTACACTGCATTTCCTCCATTCAGCCGCCCCGTGAGACGATCGCGGGTATGCCCACGGCGATTGAGTCCGCGGGACCCGCGACTGGACTCACGGGGGTCCCCGACCGGCACGCGAGCGCGCTGCCGCTGGCGCGCTCACGATGGCAGGGCGGCATTGAAGATTGGACGTACCTGTACGCCAATATGCCTGCCCGTGCCATTCTGCCGACATACATCGGCATGCGCTGGTCGGGAACCGGTTAAGGGGGGATATTATCAGCATGTACAAATACATAAGGCGTCCATATAGTGAACTTTGTGTTGACTTAATCACTTGAAGGTCATCACAGATGACAAGGGGACACTCTTTATGTCTAGAGAAAAAAAGATTTAATTTCCAAATACAGAAAGGTTTCTTCACAGTAATGCCCCGTACACATGACCGGTTTTCCCGTCAGAATAAACTCTGAAGGTTTTTCCGACGGAATTCCGCTCAAGCTGTCTTGCATACACACGGTCACACCAAATTCTGACCGGCAAGAACGCGGTGACGTACAACACGTACGACGGGACTAGAAAAAGGAAGTTCAATAGCCAGTAGCCAATAGCTTCTGTCTCGTACTTGCTTCAGAGCATGCGTCGTTTTTGGTCCATCGGAACAGCATACAGACGAGCGGTTTTCCCGATAGGAATTGGTTCAGTTGGAAATATTTAGAACATGTTCTATTCTTAGCCCCTGTACACACGGTCGGAGATTTCGACAACCAAATCCGTTGGATTCTGTCCGTCGGATTTTGTCCGAAACTGTTGCATACACACGGTCGGACTAAGTTGTTGAAAAATCCGATCTTTCAGAATGTGATGACGTAATTTCGTTACGATGGGACTACGTTCAGGCTAGTAGCCAATAGCTTTGATGTAGGAATTTGATCTGAGCATGCGTGGCACTTGGTCCGATCAAAATTCTCTACACATGATCGGAGTATGTCCGATCGGCCCAGTTGGTCGGGAAATATTTCCAACATGTTGGAAAATTGGGTCCAACGGATATTCGGACGGAATCAGTCCGATGCAGACCACACACAGTCGGATTATCCGACGACACGATCCGATAGGACACATTCCAACGGATTCTCCGACCGTGTGTACAAGGGCTTAGGTCCGTCAGAATTTTCGACGTAAAAAGTCGGATGGGTCATACACACGATCGGAATATACAATGAAAATCTCCCGTCTGACTTTTTCTGTAGGACATTCCGCTCATGTGTACGTGGCATAAGAGCTGTGAAAATGTGGAATAGACTCCCTCCAGAGGTTGTTCTGGCCAGCCTTTTAAAAAAAAGGGCCTGGATTCATTCCTAAATGTACATAATATAATTGGGTACTGACATTTATAGGTAAAGTTGATCCTGGGAATATCCGATTGCCTCTCGGGGGATCAGGAAGGAATTTTTTCCAATGTTGCAGCAAATTGGATCATGCTTTGCTTGGGATTTTCGCTTTCCTCTGGATCAACTGTGGGTATAGGATTGTGTATATGGGATTGTATTTATTTTTTTGGTTGAACTGGATGGACTTGTGTCTTTTTTCAACCTGGCTAGCTATGTAACCATGTAAAACCCCAGTGCGTCTTTTTGGCTGCAAATAGTTTGGTAAATAGCTCCTGGGCTAGCTTTACGAAATTTCCCGCACAAAAGAAAGTCATAAATAGTAAATGATCGCAACTCAAATGCAATAATAACTAAGTAAGATGCCATTACCCTGACCTCAACATCTAACCCGAAGCCTGAAATTATCCTCCAAATGTAACTGTCAACCCTACCCTGTACATAACCCCTACCCATGACTGATAACCTTAAAATGACCCTGTCAGGGCAAAAGAAAATCCCCAAGGAAGGTCACTGCAATAGAAGAGTTATTATACTCGCCCCGATGGTGGCCCATGTCTCCTACCACCCCTCCAATTCAGTGCCGCAGCCTCTGTTAGTATCTTCAGCATTTGACACTTCCAGGAACGTTAGATTTACTGTTTCTCCTGTCACGTGCCACGCTCCCATCCTCCAACCCATAACTCACTATAATGGTGTCTTTAACCCTAATCCTATTCACAAACATTTCTCCTAACCCAAACCCTAATCCTAATGTTATAAAGAATGATATTTTACTGTTAACAATACCAGTACCTGGCAAACTTTTCTTTCACCACGGCCAAAAAGTTTGTGACTCTCATGAGCTTGGTCCCCAAGGCAATTGTTGACCACCTGAGTCTCCATATTGGTCAGTTATGCTGCCTGTTACATTAGGGGACAGTTGGGAAGCACCGGAGGAAAGAAGGCTGCATGGCCAAGCTTGACTTTTAAAGGAAAGGCCAAAATCTGTTTTTAGGTCCAGCTGCCTATATCCCTGGATCTAAGGATCATGTTGACATGTGGTCTTCACTGAAGGCAACGCCTGTAGATTTTAAATTGTGACTATCAACCTTACTACCTATCATCTTGACCAGGGCCATCTTTAAGGCAGGGCAAAAGGGGCAGCTACCCTGGGCCCTGTCATTGTTGGGGGGCCCAAAGCAGCTGCCTCATACTTGCCAGCTATCCCAGTTTAAATTCCCTTGTCCCTTGAAGTCTTAGTCCTGTGCTGTGTCCCAATATCTGGTACTAATGCTGCCCAGCTCTGCCCTATTGTTGTATACAAGTAACTCACCTGTATACCCTGTGTTTACATGTAAATAACTGGCATTCATATGTAAATGGCAGCAGCATTAGTAAGTAAATAGATGCGGCCGGCGGCATTGATATGTAAATAAAGGCAGCATTCAATTCATATGTATATCATGCTCCCCTGCAGTGAGGTGATGATGTGCTGTAACCTCTAGCAACGAATCAGTGAGCCATAATGTGTGCTGTAACCTCTAGCAACCAGTCAGTAAGCAGTAATGATATGCTGCAACTTCTTAAAACCAATCGCAATTTCTGCCTGATCTGATACAGTAAACTGATTTTAAGTCTAGCTGTTATTTATTGTATGTCTCAGAGCAGGTGGAGAATGAAATTGCATGGGGGGGGGGGGGGGGCCCAAGAAAATTTTTGCCCAGGGTCCAATCAATATTAAAGACGGCCCTGATCTTGACATGTGATTTTCATTGAAGACAACGCCTGTAGATTTTTCCTATAAAAGACGCCCCCACCTCGAAATTGTTTAGTACCTGAGCCTCCGTATGCCCGTCACAATAAAGGACCAGTAGGAAAGCTCCAGAGACAGAGAGCAGAGAGGGGGATGGGGAAGCTTTACTTTTAAAGGAAAGGTCCAAATCTGTTAATAGCTCCAGCAGGGCCCACACCAGCATAAGAAAGCTTACGCAGCCACCTTAGGGTGACAGGAGCAGGGGTGCTAAAGTAGAGGGGCCCTCAAGAAATGCTTATGCTGGCGCTGGCTCTGTCTATACCTTTTCCTAGCTAAGCACAGTGGTGAGCTCCATGCACGGTGATGACCAGCACAACTCCGCCAGGTCATGTGAACTCGAAGGGCAGACGAATGGACCCGAACACCCATCTCCACCCGCTGCTCTATCTCCAGCCCCTGCAATGAATTCCCCCCCAACCTAGACGAAGCAGAAGCACCAATCCAGGTCCAGCATGGAGACAATCGCGTCTGAGATGAGGGGGGAGGAGCCAAGTGAGACCTGGGGAGGGGCAATCAGGAACAGGAATGGCACAGGTGGATCAGTGTTAATTTAGTTGACCAAAATATAGTTTTGCGCCAGCTGCATGTTTTCAGTGACGAAAATTAAGCAATAAGGAAATTAGAATGAAGTCAATTGATGAAAACTAAAACGAAAATCAATTCCAATATTCATTTAGTCAACTAAAATCAAACGGGTTAATTAGTTTAAGTAGTTTTTATGACCAACCTTTTTTTTAAAAGGCATGTCTGAGCCTCCATATTGGTCAATGGTGCTGTCCCTCACTCACAAGACCAGAACGTTTTTTTAACAAGGGTTCCCTGAAACTTGAAAGCTATTTCAAAAGTTCCTCTGTGTTAAAAAGGTTGAGAAAGATTGATCTATATCAGTGGTCTCCAAATCTGCAGCCCACGGGCTGAATGTGGACCTTTGTTAACGTTATCTGGCCCTTGGAGCACTATTCCTGCAACTGACACCAAAAATAGGGCACCATTCCTGACACCAACGCATTATTCCTCCCGATGACACCAACGATGGGGCAAAGTTCTTCACATTGACATCAATCACGTGGCACTATTTCGTTCCCGCTAACACCAACAATGGGGCACTATTCCTCCTACTAAAACCAGGGCCATCTTTAATAGTGATTGGACCCTGAGCAAGCGTTTCATACAATTTCACTCTCCACTTGCTCTGAGACATACAATAAATAGCTGCTAGACTTAAAATCAGTTTACTGTATCAGATCAGGCAGCGATTGTGATTGGTTGCCAGAGGTTACAGTGTATCATTACCGCTTACTGACTGGTTGCTAGAGGTTACAGCACACATTATGCACACTGATTAGTTGCTAGATGTTAAAGCACATGATTTCTGCTTGTTGATTGGTTGCTAGAGATTACTGTACAGTAATACTGCTCACTGATTGTTTGCTAGAGGTTACAGCACATCATATCCCCACTGCAGGGGGGCATGATATACGTATGAATGCCGCCTTTATTTACAAATCTATGCCGCCGGATGCAGCTATTTACATATGAATGCTGGTTATTTACATGTAAACACAGGGTCTGCAGGTGAGTCATCTGTACACAACAATAGGGCAGAGCTGGGCAGCATTTTCTAGCAGCACTTCACATTGAGATATCGGGACACAGCACAGGACTAAAACTTCAGGGGACAAGTGAATTTAAACTGGGATAGTGGGCAAGTATGAGCCAGCTGCTTTGGGCCCCACAACAATGACAGGGCCCCTTTTGCCTTGCCTTAAAGATGGCACTGACTAAAACCAATGATGGGGGCCTATTCCTTCCGCTGACACCAATAATGGGACACTATTCTTCCTACTAAAACCAATGATGGAGGGCTATTCCTTCCACTGACACCAATAATGGGACACTATTCTTCTTACTAATACAAACCATAGGGAATTATTCCTCCCACTGATACCAATGTTGAGGCACTATTTCCTCAGATGACACCAATGATGGGGCATAGTTCCTCACATTGATGCCATTAATGGAGGATTATTCCTTCCACTGACACCAATAATGGGACACTATTCTTCCTACTAAAACCAATGATGGGGGACTATTCCTTCCACTGACACCAATAATGGGACACTATTCTTCCTACTAAAACCAATGATGGGGAACTATTCCTTCCACTGACACCAATAATGGGACACTATTCTTCTCACTAATACCAACCATGGGGAATTATTCCTCCCACTGATACCAATGTTGAGGCACTATTTCCTCAGATGACACCAATGATGGGGCATAGTTCCTCACATTGATGCCAATGATGGTGCACTATTCCTTCCACTGACACCAATGATAGAACGCAATTTCTCCCACTGACACCATTGACGGGGCACTAGTCTTCATCCTACTAACCACATACACTACGTTATTTTTTTACTCCCACTAGCCACAGTCTGGCCCCCTAAAGTCTGAAGGACAATATACTGGCCCTTTACCAAGAAAGTTTGGAGTCCCCTGGTCTATATCATAGATATCTTACTTGAAAGTAGAGTGCCCCTGTAAAGAACACCTGTAAAGAGCCCTTGGCTAATAATAATTCCTATTTTTATCGTCTGAGCAAGAACAGAACGTACAGGAAAAACCTGACCGGAGTCACTAAGTCGTCAGAGGCGAGGGTCGCCTCTTCCCGAACATGACCTCCCGCAACAGATCCAGCGACAAGTTCTCGTAGCGGCAAGGCCGGAGGCAGGTGCTTCTGCTACGAATACCCTTCGACATCAGTCATACTGCTGGGAGAAGACAATTAATTCTGGAGCAAAATTGAAAGTCAGAGGCAGGCTGTGACAGGACACAATGACAATAACAAAGAAGGCTGCCTTCACATTAATCTCCCTCACTTCAGGCCTGTCAGGGGTGGCCGGGCGGTGGTGACTAATGCCAGAGTTTGCATACAGTGGTTGCAGAGACGAGCAGCGGCCTCCGGACAGCATCCTCGTCTCGCTTTATTGGGTTTTTGACTCTTTGGGCCTCGTTGAAACAAGCCGACCTGTCGGGAGTGAAAGATCGACGCAAACAGCTTTCATCATCGCAGCACGGATCAATACGCTGGAACCTGCGGGGAGCGCTGGAGTGAAGCCGATGTACTGCTCAAGTTTTAACGTAACTTATTAAACTCTGGGTCAAGCAAGGAAGGGTTAAAGGCTTGAGGGAAAAAATTAAAGTGGACCAAGCATCATGTTTTTTCCCATGTTAAGTACATTCATGTTTAAGTGTAATACCTCCAGGTACATATTACCCCTCATAGAGATCACAGTATGCCCCCTGACAATGCCTTTATCTGCTTCTCTCTCCAGAAGGATGGCAACTTCTTTGTTCAGGGATCATCCAGGGTCTATTTATTTAGAGTTCACTTACTGAAAGTTCCACTTTAACAGTATTTTTCCAAAGCTCCTCGTATCATCCAAAATTACTTTTCTGAAAGGTCCACTTTAACCGTATCTTTCCAAACCTCTTCATACCACAGGAAATAACTTTTCTGAAAAGTCTCCCCTCACCTTTTATGCCATACTGCACTTGCCTTGTTAGTAATCTTCAAATCTGACCCAATGGGCTTATATTTTAGGAAAAGATTGATTTTCCCACCAGTTGGTACTTTTTCATCAGCCAAATATCCATCAAAAGACCATCTGCATTCATAAAGCACATACTCTGTCCCTAATGATCCCTTACATTCAACGCACAGATTTTTCAGCAGTAATGCCGCGTACACACGATCGGAATTCTCGTCGGAAAAAGCTCTGATGGTTTTCCTGGTGGAATTCCGATGGAATTCGGCTCAAGCTGTCTTGCCTACACACGGTCACACCAAATTCCCATCGTTTATAACGTGGTGACGTACCACACATACAACGTGACTAGAAAAGGGAAGTTCAATAGCCAGTAGCCAATAGCTTCTGTCTCGTAGTTGAATCTGAGCATGCGTGATTTTTGGCATGTCGGAAATTGCATATACACGACCGGAATTACCGATGGAATGTTTTTCCGTCTGGAAAATTGAGAACATGCTATCAATTTTTGGCTGACGGAAATTCAGACAGCTAAATTCCGAAGGAGCATACACAGGGTCGCATTTTCCGATGAAAAACTCTCATCGGTCTTTTTCTGGCCGGAATTCCGATTGTGTGTATGCGGCATAACAGTCTATACATTAGACTGCTGAAGAACATTTGTTTCTTCTGCTGTGAGGCTTTTGGATCCGTTCTCTTCACTGTGGTCATCCATTGCAGGCTGCCTTTCTCTATGGTTTTTAGGCGGTGAGGTGAGTTGAAATCTAGATAAAGGAAGGCCCGTGGATGTGGTGTATCTGGATTTTGCAAAAGCATTTGACACAGTTTCATAGTTAGTAAGGTTGAATAAAGCCACTAGTCCATCCAGTTAAACCTGAGTGAGTGTCTACCCCTATCCCTGTAAATTGAATGCTCACATTGGTCCCTACCCTCAAGGAGCCCACAAACCAAGGTCCCCATTCATATACTAGGGCCAATTTTGGACAGATGCCAATTAACCTACCTGCATGTCTTTGGAGTGTGGGAGGGAACCGGAGTATCCGAAGGAAACCCACGCAGGCACAGGGAGAACATGCAAACTCCAGGCAGGTAGTGTCATGGTTGGGATTTGAACCAGCAACCCTTTTTACTGCTAGGTGAGAGTGCTACCCACTACACCACTGTGCTGCACCCAACACCACTGTGCTGCCCCATAAATGTTTACTGTACAAAATAAGGTCCATTGGCATGGACCATAGGGTGAGTACATGGATTGAAAACTGGCTTCAAGGGCGAGTTCAGAGGGTGGTGATAAATGGGGAGTACTCGGAATGGTCAGGGGTGGGTAGTGGGGTCCCCCAGGGTCCAGTGCTGGGACCAATCCTGTTTAATTTGTTCATAAACGACCTGAAGGATGGTGTGAACAGCTCAATCTCTGTATTTGAAAACGATACTAAGCTAAGCAGGGCAATAACTTCTCCGCAGGATGTGGAAACCTTGCAAGAAGATCTGAACAAATGAATGGGGTGGGCAACTGCATGGCAAATGGGGTTCAATGTATAAAAATGTAAAATAATGAATTTGGCAAAAATATAAATGCAATCTATAGACTGGGGGAATCTAGGATGGAAAAGGACCTGGGGGTCCTAGTAGATGATAGGCTCAGCAATGGCATGCAATGCCAAGCTGCTGCTAACAAAGCAAACAGAATATTGGCATTAAAAAGGGATCAACTCCAGAGATAAAACGATAATTCTCCCCTCTACAAGACTCTGGTCCGGCCGCACCTGGAGTATGCTGTCCAGTTCTGGGCACCAGTCCTCAGGAAGGATGTACTGGAAATGGAGTGAGTACAAAGAAGGGCAACAAAGCTAATAAAGGGTCTGGAGGATATTAGTTATGAGGAAAGGTTTCCAGCACTGAATTTATTCTCTCTGGAGAAGAGACGCTTGAGAGGGGATATGATTTCAATATACAAATACCGGACTGGTGACCCCACAATAGGGAGAAAACTTTTTCGCGGAAGGGGGTTTAACAAGACACGTGGCCACTCATTAAAATTAGAAGAAAAGAGTTTAAAAAAACTATTAGATAAGCACCTGAACGACCGCAACATACAGGGATATAAAATGTAATACTGACATATAATCACACACATAGGTTAGACTTGATGGACTTGTGTCTTTTTTCGACCTCACCTACTATGTAACTATGTTATGTGTATTAGTCAGTATCCACAACAAAGGTGTATCTATTGCTTTCTTCCTGATGAAGTGGGCTTTTGTCTCGTGAAATGTGTTGAAGAAGTTGTAAGCAGTCATCACCCCATTTAGTACACCACAAGTGGGCGTGATACTATTGACTGTTATTTTCTTTGATGACCGTACGCATGTAATATATGTTTTTGAATCTTCATGTGCCCTGGTTATAGGGCAATTTTAATGTGCATTTTTTTTTATATATGCATTAATAAAATGTAAAAAAATATATGTATGTACTGTAGAAATCCTATATAGTTTTCTATTTTGAGTTTTTTTTTTTCCTAGTAATGCATCGCAAAAGGATGTAGTACCAGATAGTCCTATTAAACCTTTGAAGGATCACCCTTTGTAATGCCCCTTCCTTCCATACTTACCATTTATCCTTTGCCATGTCTAAGGAAACCCCAACTTCCTTGAGTTTACTTGCTCGTTGTCGTCAGTCAATGTCCTGCCTAAAGTCTCCAAACAAATATGCTTGTAGGTGGAGTGTAACGTGGTGCTGTGGTAATAATTCCCATAGTCGTGTGCAATGGAAAACTAGTATTGAAATAGTACAGCAACAGTCCACAACAAATTGGGTGAGAAGCCAGCCCAACTGGGTGCCCTCACGATTTCCAGCAATTAGAAGAGAGAGGGTATCAGCCTAATTGACAGCGTCTGTAAAGAGTGGGGCCTGGCTGTCTTGTGTCGAAGGAGTTGCGACTCCAAGCTATCCGTCCTCCTCATGAACTTTTCCCTAACCGCTAATATTGTCCATAACTGGTGGGGCACCTGTCCCTACTCTGCCAACTCGCAAAATGCGCACCAAACCTGGGGGCAAGGATCTTAAATAGACTTGGCCACATCCAATAAGATAGCTTCCCCAGTGACCCAGAAAACCACGTTTCTCTTGACTTTCTCCCAGTGTAAGTACGGAAAAGCACCACCTACAGTGGAGAAAATAGACTGTACTTGTCCACATGTGGGCCTTTGTCTTTTCCACCCGTTAATGGGTCATTTTATGTTTCGAATGATAATGCAAAGGAATGAGGCTGAATCCCATTATAAGCTTTAGCTCCTAGTTGAAGAGACCAAGAAATCCCACCGACAGAAGGACCAAGAACTTCCACAGTTTCTTGGAGATAGGATGTCACACCATCCAAGAGCCTCTCCACGCTCTATATACATCCAAAGAAAAGCAAATGGCCTCACACCAATGAGGTCACTGGATAAGGCAGCTGTATTCCTCAACCAAAACATGCTGTTGGTCCCTGTCTGAAGACTGGCCTCTCTCAGATGCATTTCACCTGTATGGGCTCATTCATAGATGCACATCTCTACGAATAGGCCAATACGGGTGAAATGCATCAGTAGAGGTGGTTTTCAGGAAGGGGACCATCTGCATGTGTTAGTTGTGGAATAAAGTTGACTTTATCCCATGATATCATTGCTGTGTGGTTGTTTTCCTTTCCTTGGAAGTGTCTCTAAGAGCTACTACACATTGCTGCTGTAACTGTCAAGTTGCTACGGGCTCTTTAATAGTTAGACGCAAACTGGGGTCTACTAGAGGAGAGTTTTAAATACAGAGTGAAGGGCACTAAAGGCGCAATTCACATGTAGGTTCACCATTTTAGATACAAGAGAGAAGCCCGCAGCAAGACGCGGGCTTAGGCGCAGGGCTGGCATGAGGGCAGCAGGGCAAAACAGCATTCATAGGGGTTAAATTTGGGGGAGTGTAGCTGGCCAGGGTAAGGTGTGGCCTTAGGAAGATTATTCGGAGGGGGGGGGGGCTGGGGGTAGGAGGGGCCTGAGTCCGGGGGTCAGTCAGAGGTCACTGGAGGAATGGGAGCTCCAACCCTCCCGCCCTAATAATTTGGTTTGACTGTATGTATGTCGGTTATTGGGCTAAGGGGTAGCGGTTGGGGATCTTTGGAGGCATTCGAAAGTAAGACCAATATGGCATAAGTGGGGAACCATCATGGTATGGGATCCTCGGTTGATGCCAGTTAACCGAGGTTTAACTGCCATTGGGAGATGGGTATCAGAGTGGGAAGGTGCAGATTGCTATGGTCCTCGACAGCGACTGGGGCCCTTGTGTGGCCACGCTGATATGAAGAAAATTTGGTTAGTGCCTTCAATGATCCTCAACGCAGCTACAACGCATCTGTGAAAGGATTGTTTGCAAATAAATGTTATGGTTAAATGTTAATAAAATGAACGGTGCGGCCAATTTACGCCGAAATGGGTGTTGTCTGGTTATTGTTAGGTAGGAAGTAAGGTTATGGTATGATAGGTATAGGCAGTTTGCATCTGTCTTGCCATAGTCATGATTTATACCATAGGATTACATGGAAATAAATGAACTCGTCCTATCTATCTATCCATCTATCCATCTATCTATCCATCTATCCATCTATCTATCCATCTATCCATCTATCTATCCATCTATCTATCCATCCATCTATCCATCCATCTATCCATCTATCTATCCATCTATCCATCTATCCATCTATCCATCTATCTATCCATCTATCTATCCATCTATCTATCCATCTATCTATCCATCCATCTATCCATCTATCCATCCATCTATCCATCTATCCATCTATCCATCTATCTATCTATCTATCTATCTATCTATCTATCTATCTATCTATCTATCTATCTATCTATCTATCTATCTATCTATTCTATGTATCTGGTCTATCTATCTATCTATCTATCTATCTATCTATCTATCTATCTATCTATCTATCTATCTATCTATCTATCTATCTATCTATCTATCTATCTCTCTATCTATCTATCTATCTCTTGTTATTTTTCTCTCTCTCTCTCTCCCTTACCTTCTCTCCGAGCAATCCATCCATCCATCCATAAGGCCTCATACATTCTTAAAATTCAGCAAAGGAAGGTCTTAGTCGATAAACCTTTCCTCCCCTCTGAACTATAATCCAGACTACCGAGACAACATGGAGACTGTGCGGCTCCTGTAGCGGAGGGCCCTCAGAACCTTCGTACAGTCGAATCGCCCCTCTGCGGACACACAAATCCATTAACACAGCGAGAGGCTGTGATGTTCTTCTGAGGATTGGGCTCTATTGATTTTATTGTCATTTTTGCGCACCGGTTGTAAATGGCCTAACATTTAAGGTGCCCTGTAATTATTCCTGAAAAGCAAGACATCAATGTAAAATTTATTGTTATGGAGCCGACACCTTGACAGGAATACAGTAGGCAAGCGGCTTGCTAACAGATTACTGAAAAGGTTAAAAATGGTTCCCGGTGTACTAAGACTAGATAGGAGAGAAAAAAAATAAAAAAAATAAATAAATAAACAACGCACTTGGAAAACCAAGAAGCCATGGACGCCGGCGCAGAGAGCATTCGTCACTGTCGGCCCGGCGTATTTCACGTTCCATTCCATAGGTGTCGGTGTTATTGTACGGTCATGGAAAAGGATTTATCATAGTTTTTCACTTGTTTACTGACCAATGTGGCAATTACTCCAATTTTATGGCTGGTCAGTAAAGTCTATTTATCAAGTGCTGACCCAGGCATAAAGCGGGAGAGATTCACTCAATAAGGAGCCGGGGAGACCGGTGGGGTGTATAACTACAATATCGCAGGAGTTGCAGCGGGGTTTGCATGATAATGGGGACGCTAAACGCATCCAGTAATTTATCACAGGGCTCCGGCGTGTCGGCTGCTCTGGCCTAATGTGTGCGGGCTCCCGGGGAATTTTTTTTTTTTATTGCTGCTTGCTACATGAAGTCTACGAAATCTTATTGACTCCCTTTTTCTCATTGGAGGGTGCAAACGACACCTAGATGCTTGTGTTAGGTTAGCGTTTTTCCTGATCCTGTAGCATCCAAACAGGGCCGCACTGATAAGGCAGTACAGCCAGCACTCCTGTACCGGGTAGACATGTGCGGTCAGTTTCGTACGAATCGAAAATTCGTATGAATTTCAGAAAATTTCGTACAAATTTCCAAAAATTTGTACAAATTTTCAGAAAATCGTACAAATTTTCAGAAAATTGTACGAATTTCTGAAAATGTGTACATTCGGAAGCATCCGAAACACGAATGTCTATGCTTCCGAATTGTATACGAAAATTTCGTTGACGAATTTCGGAATCCAAATTCCGTTACAACGGAAATGATGTGAATGGTGTTTTGTTGACGAATCAGAGGTTTTCTTCTGCTGCTGAGTGAGAGTTGGGAAAATGACCTTTTTTTAATATGGGAGTGGGAGACCGGTACTGGTAGCCGATGGGGAGATTCAGAATCGGACAAAATAAGAATGTTCGTTAACCGCTTCCCGACCGATTCACGCCGATATATACGTCTGCAGAAAAATATATGTAGCCAGCGCCGCAACCCGAAAAGAAATATCATGTGCCACTTCCAATATTGAAAGAACCAAAATAAGGGGTCCCCTATAGGGTAGACTTTTAAAGGGGTTGTTTTTTATTTTCTAAATAGGTTCCTTTAAGCTAGTGCATTGTTGGTTCACTTACCTTTTCCTTCGATTTCCCTTCTAAATGTTTTTTTTTTTCTTTGTTTTCTTTGTCTGAATTTCTCACTTCCTGTTCCTCCTCAGTAAGCTGTTCTGGCTGACTAAACACCGCTCGGATGATGGTGAGAAACAGGAAGTGAGAAATTCAGACAAAGAAAAAAAAACATTTAGAAGAGAAATCGAAGGTAAAGGTAGCACTAGCTTAAAGGAACCCATTTAGAAAATAAAAAAACAAACCTTTACAACCCCTTTAAGGCACAGGATATTTTTTCTCCCAAAAGATAAATTCAGTAGTAAATTTTAAATATACGGAAATATACGTCGGCAGAAGGGCACGTACAGGCAGAATCATGTACCTGTACATTGCCCTTTAAGAGGCGGCGGGGCCGCACGTGTGCGCTCATCCACTCTTGCTCCCCGCCGGAAGCGATGTGAGTCCGGAGAGGAGGAACGGGGAGATGCTAAAGTAAACAAGCATCTCCCTGTTCTGCCTAGCAACAGTGACACTGATCTCTGCTCCGCTGTGATTGGAGAAGAGATCAGTGATGTGTAAAAAACACAGCCACGCCCCCCAAAGTTAGCAACACGCCCCTAGGGCACACTTACTCCTACACTGCCACCTAGTGGTTAACCCCTTCACTGCCGGTGTCATTTACACAGTAATCAGTGCGTTTTTTCATAGCACTGATTGCTGTATAAATGACAATAGTCCCAAAAATGTGTCAAAAATGTCCGATGTGTCCGCCATAATGTCGCAGTCACTGTAAAAATCGCTGATCGCCGCCATTTAAAAAAATAAATATATTAATAAAAATGCCATAAAACTATCCCCTATTTTGTAAACGCTATAACTTTTGCGCAAACCAATCAATAATCGCTTATTGCAATTTTTTTACCAAAAATATGTAAAAGAATACATATCGGCCTAAACTGAGGAAAAAAAATGTTTTTTTTTAAATATATTTTTGGGGGATATTTATTATAGCAAAAAGTTAAAAATAATGCATTTTTTTCAAAATTGTCGCTCTTTTTTTGTTTACAGCGCAAAAAATAAAAACCGCAGAGGCGATCAAATACCACCAAAAGAAAGCTCTATTTGTGGGAAAAAAAGGACACCAATTTTGTTTGGGAGCCACGTCACACGACCGCGCAATTACCAGTTAAAGCGACACAGTGCCGAATCATAAAAAGTGCTCTGGTCAGGAAGGAGGGTAAATTCTTCTGGGGCTGAAGTGGTCAATATCGTATTATTATTGTCATAATAATTACGATTATTTGTTATGATGAAGTTAAAAACCCAGGAAGTCAGCACAGCACAGGGATGGTGGGAGCCCCTCATAATGAGTACAGCACAGGGATGGCGGGAGCCCCTCATAATGAGTACAGCACAGGGATGGCGGGAGCCCCTCATAATGAGCACAGCACAGGGATGGAGGGAGCCCCTCATAATGAGCGCAGCACAGGGATGGAGGGAGCCCCTCATAATGAGCGCAGCACAGGGATGGAGGGAGCCCCTCATAATGAGCGCAGCACAGGGATGGCGGGAGCCCCTCATAATGAGTACAGCACAGGGATGGCGGGAGCCCCTCATAATGAGTACAGCACAGGGATGGCGGGAGCCCCTCATAATGAGCGCAGCACAGGGATGGAGGGAGCCCCTCATAATGAGCGCAGCACAGGGATGGGGGGAGTCCCTCATAATGAGCATAGCACAGGGATGGGGGGAGCCCCTCATAATGAGCGCAGCACAGGGATGGCAGGGGCCCCTCATAATGAGCACAGCACAGGGATGGTGGGAGCCCCTCATAATGAGCACAGCACAGGGATGGTGGGAACCCCTCATAATGAGCGCAGCACTGGGATGGTGGGAGCCCCTCATAATGAGCGCAGCACAGGGATGGTGGGAGCCCCTCATAATGAACATAATGAGTCGATGACTGCCATATTGAGAAAGGTGTTTTTTGCTTTTTAAATTCATCATAAGAAACGTTTGTAGTTGCGAACTTAACGAAAATTCGTATTTCATACAAATCTAAATTGAATTTCGGACACAAATTAAAAAATACGAATTAACGGCTAATATGAAACGGAACGAAACAAAACAAATTTATTGATGCCGCACATGTCTAGTACTGGGCCCAGACCCCATCAGTTCAAAAGGGGGGACCTGCTGAGCGGGAGGTCCGGCTGTACTGTCTTTTTGAAGACACCGATCCTCTGCTGCCTCCCCTTATAGCGTTGCCATCTTCCCCTCTTCTGGGTATTTGTGTGTATACTGATGATGTAATGAGTTCAGCAAAAAGTCCCTAAGTTCAATTGGAACATCTGGGGCAACTTCTTGCTGGCCTCAGACACTTGATGCAGCACCTCCTTAGAGACTGAAGTGACTCTGGGTGGAACGAACAGGGAGAGGAGAGGGAGCGACAGACAGCCCCGCCCCCCCCCCCAAAAAAAGAAACGTGAACAGGAACTATAACCATTCTGTACAGCAGTGGTCTCCAACTGCAGCCTGTGGGTTAGGTTAGATGGTTTGAGGCACTATTCCTCCCACTGACACCAATAATGGAGCACTGACACCAATGAGGGGGCACTATTCCTCCTCCTGATACCAAAGAGGGGGCACTATTCCTCCCACTGACACCAATGATGCACCACCTGTCAGGGCTGGGCTTAGCCCTTCCTTCTCAGAGCTGGCTGCTCACCTGTCGGCTAATTGCCAGCTCCTATCTCTCCACAGTTACTCAGCTGTTGATGATATCCTGCTCATCAGTCCTGCCTACTTAAGCTGTCTAGCCCAAAGAAACTCTGCCTTCGCCTTGGTCAACATCACAGAAAATCTCCTGCGATCCTCTTCAAGACTTGCTTTGCTGACATCCCTTCTGGCTCCAGATCCTACCTGCTGTTCCACTACATTGACCCCTGACTTCTGGCTTGGCTGACTATCCATTCTGGTTTCTGAACTTTGGCTATGTTTTGACTACCTTTGTTCTTTTTACTTTTATTATTAAACAAGTGTGATTTAACAGTACTTCTGTCTCGGCCTGATTTCATAGTTTCTGACAGCACTATTCCTTCCACTGATACCAATGATGGGACACTATTCCCCCCACTGACACCAATGATGGGGCACTATTCCTTCCACTGATACCAATGATGGGGCACTATTCCCCCCACTGATACCAATGATGGGACACTATTCCCCCCATTGATACCAATGATGGGGCACTATTCCTCCCACTGATACCAATGATATGGCACTATTCCTTCCAGTGATACCAATGATGGGACACTATTCCCCCCACTGATACCAATGATGGGGCACTATTCCTTCCAGTGATACCAATGATGGGGCACTATTCCTTCCAGTGATACCAATGATGGGACACTATTCCCCCCACTAATACCAATGATGGGGCACTATTCCTCCCACTGATACCAATGATGGGACACTATTCCTCCCACTGATACCAATGATGGGGCACTATTCCTCCCACTGATACCAATGATATGGCACTATTCCTTCCAGTGATACCAATGATGGGACACTATTCCCCCCACTGATACCAATGATGGGGCACTATTCCTTCCAGTGATACCAATGATGGGGCACTATTCCTTCCAGTGATACCAATGATGGGACACTATTCCCCCCACTGATACCAATGATGGGGCACTATTCCTCCCACTGATACCAATGATGGGACACTATTCCTCCCACTGATACCAATGATATGGCACTATTCCTCCCACTGATACCAATGATGGGACACTATTCCTCCACTGACACCAATGATGGGGCACTATTCCTCCCACTGATACCAATGATGGGACACTATTCCCCCCACTGATACCAATGATGGGGCACTATTCCTTCCACTGATACCAATGATGGGGCACTATTCCTCCCACTGATACCAATGATATGGCACTATTCCTTCCAGTGATACCAATGATGGGACACTATTCCCCCCACTGATACCAATGATGGGGCACTATTCCTCCCACTGATACCAATGATGGGACACTATTCCCCCCACTGATACCAATGATGGGGCACTATTCCTCCCACTGATACTGATGCAGGGGCACTATTCCTCCCACTGATACCAATGATGGGACACTATTCCTCCCACTGATACTGATGCAGGGGCACTATCCCTTCCACTGATACCAATGATGGGACACTATTCCTTCCACTGATACCAATGATGGGGCACTATTCCTCCCACTGATACTGATGCAGGGGCACTATTCCTTCCACTGATACCAATGATGGGGCACTATTCCTCCCACTGACACCAATAATGGAGCACTGACACCAATGAGGGGGCACTATTCCTCCTCCTGATACCAAAGAGGGGGCACTATTCCTCCCACTGACACCAATGATGCACCACCTGTCAGGGCTGGGCTCAGCCCTTCCTTCTCAGAGCTGGCTGCTCACCTGTCGGCTAATTGCCAGCTCCTATCTCTCCACAGTTACTCAGCTGTTGATGATATCCTGCTCGTCAGTCCTGCCTACTTAAGCTGTCTAGCCCAAAGGAGCTCTGCCTTCGCCTTGGTCAACATCACAGAAAATCTCCTGCGATCCTCTTCAAGACTTGCTTTGCTGACATCCCTTCTGGCTCCAGATCCTACCTGCTGTTCCACTACATTGACCCCTGACTTCTGGCTTGGCTGACTATCCATTCTGGTTTCTGAACTTTGGCTATGTTTTGACTACCTTTGTTCTTTTTACTTTTATTATTAAACAAGTGTGATTTAACAGTACTTCTGTCTCGGCCTGATTTCATAGTTTCTGACAGCACTATTCCTTCCACTGATACCAATGATGGGACACTATTCCCCCCACTGACACCAATGATGGGGCACTATTCCTTCCACTGATACCAATGATGGGACACTATTCCCCCCACCGATACCAATGATGGGACACTATTCCCCCCACTGATACCAATGATGGGGCACTATTCCTTCCACTGACACCATTGATGGGGCACTATTCCTCCCACTGATACCAATGATGGGGCACTATTCCTTCCACTGATACCAATGATGGGGCACTATTCCTCCCACTGATACCAATGATGGGGCACTATTCCCCCCACTGATACCAATGATGGGGCACTATTCCCCCCACTGATACCAATGATGGGACACTATTCCTCCCACTGATACCAATGATGGGGCACTATTCCTCCCACTGATACCAATGATGGGACACTATTCCTTCCACTGACACCAATGATGGGGCACTATTTCTTCCACTGATACCAATGATGGGACACTATTCCCCCCACCGATACCAATGATGGGACACTATTCCCCCCACTGATACCAATGATGGGGCACTATTCCTTCCACTGACACCATTGATGGGGCACTATTCCTCCCACTGATACCAATGATGGGGCACTATTCCTTCCAGTGATACCAATGATGGGACACTATTCCTCCCACTGATACCAATGATGGGGCACTATTCCTCCCACTGATACCAATGATGGGACACTATTCCCCCCACTGATACCAATGATGGGGCACTATTCCTTCCACTGATACCAATGATGGGGCACTATTCCCCCCACTGATACCAATGATGGGACACTATTCCTCCCACTGATACCAATGATGGGGCACTATTCCTCCCACTGATACCAATGATGGGACACTATTCCCCCCACTGATACCAATGATGGGGCACTATTCCTTCCACTGATACCAATGATGGGGCACTATTCCCCCCACTGATACCAATGATGGGACACTATTCCCCCCATTGATACCAATGATGGGGCACTATTCCTCCCACTGATACCAATGATATGGCACTATTCCTTCCAGTGATACCAATGATGGGACACTATTCCTCCCACTGATACCAATGATGGGGCACTATTCCTCCCACTGATACCAATGATGGGACACTATTCCTCCCACTGATACCAATGATGGGGCACTATTCCTTCCAGTGATACCAATGATGGGACACTATTCCTCCCACTGATACCAATGATATGGCACTATTCCTTCCAGTGATACCAATGATGGGACACTATTCCCCCCACTGATACCAATGATGGGGCACTATTCCTCCCACTGATACCAATGATGGGACACTATTCCCCCACTGATACCAATGATGGGGCACTATTCCTCCCACTGATACCAATGATGGGACACTATTCCTCCCACTGATACCAATGATATGGCACTATTCCTTCCAGTGATACCAATGATGGGACACTATTCCTCCCACTGATACCAATGATGGGGCACTATTCCTCCACTGACACCAATGATGGGGCACTATTCCTTCCACTGATACCAATGATGGGACACTATTCCTCCCACTGATGCTGATGCAGGGGCACGATTCCTCCCACTGATACCGATGGAGGGGCACTATTCCCCCCACTGACACCAATGATGGGGCACTATTCCTCCCACTGATACCAATGATGGGACACTATTCCTCCCACTGACACCAATGATGGGGCACTATTCCTCCCACTGACACCAATGATGGGGCACTATTCCTCCCACTGACACCAATGATGGGGCACTATTCCTCCCACTGACCACAAGTGTAAATTTTTGTACTCCGTCTGATCACCAAGTCTGAGACATTGCCTACTCCTACTGGGACATTTTCTACCTCCAATGTCCACAATCCTGTCCCCCTGAAGTCTAAAAGACAGTAAACTGGCCCTTTGTTGAGAGCGTTTGGAGACCCTCTACTCTATACTCAAAATTCAAATAAAGTTTTGGCTTTAGATACTTTACCATACACGTTTTTTGTTGTTCTACACAAAAAAAAAAATTAGCTCAGAAAACATAAATTCATAACAAAATAACAATCTGTTTAATTTACAATATGTTATGGGGCTTATTGGTCATAAATCTGGTTCCGCTCCCCGTATAGCGGCGCGCGGTGAAAAACCCAACCACCTTCCAGCTAAAATAAAAACCGCGACGTGTTAATTGATCAATGAAAGGCGCACAGACACCTTTCAGAATTCCCTCGCTATACATCAGATTAACGCGAGGTGTTTGCAAAAACAAGGTGTGTTTTCCTTCCAAACCCGCGTATAAATAAACAGGGAGCCAAACTCGCCAGAGCCCGGGGTTTTTTTTTTTTTGCGGCGAACTACAAAGCACGCCACGAGTGTTAGATTTGTAGGATTGTAAATTTGACAGGTGCGATAAGAAAATATTTGAAACGCGCAATTAGCCGTATTTAAAAATAAAGCAAAAAAAAAAAAATAAAAAAAAAAGTACGATTTCTTCTCCGGTTCCCTGACGCCTTACAAGAAAAATGAAATGTTTGAGGGATTGCGAGGCGGGGGAGGGGAGGGTTTGGAGAAAATATAGACAGCAGCCTGTAGAAAACAGTCCTTGGTTAATATAATCCTGGGCCCCGCTGCTAATTCATCATTGCGCTGTATCTGCCTTATGTCTAATTAGCATCAAATAGCAAACTGTTACTTGCTAACAATTTATTGCGTAAATCTGCTTGCAAATCTCCGGGTTTAAACTTGGGCTGCAAATTGTTCTGTCTTCCAGAAGTCTAATTTTCGAAGGGGAAAAAAAAACAAAAAAAAACACGATGATGATTTATTAACAGCGAACCAATGTTTTCTGCTTGTTAATGTTAAAGCTGAGCTGAGTCCTGTTCAAGAGCATATTTAGTGATGAAAATTGAGGTGTCGGGGGTCGTTTTTCGGAGACACCCGGAGTCTGGATGAAGGACTTCGGTTGTACTGTTGACCTGTCAGTGGCCATGTTGTCTACTCTAGCCATTTTTTTTTTCGGTGAACCAGAGGCAGGACTGATGTATCTGAGGCAGGGCCGGATTTATAAGGGGTAGGGTTGCCACCTGTCCAGGATTCACCCGGGCAGTTTGGGTTTGGAACCATGCGTCCAGATTTCAGACTGCCTGAAACCCGGACACATTATTCAGACAGGACCATGGCTTCCCAGCAGGGTTACCGGCTGCAGTTATCTAAGCTGAGAGTGTCTGTTATACCCTCTTTCACACTGCCTAAAGCCAGCACTTCCCCCAAACACACACACAGACAGGAGAGGAGAGAGGGCTTGATCTGTATCTCTTACTCTCTTAAAGCGGAGGTCCACCCTAAAATGGACCTTCCGCTCATCGGAATCCTCCCCCCTCCGGCGCCACAATTGGCACCTTTCAGGGGGGAGGGGAGTGCAGTTACCTGGATAATCCAGGTAACTGCACCCGCTTCCGGGATAGCTCTCTGCGGAAAGGGGCGTAGATTACGCCCCTTTCCGCAAGTGCCCGTCCTCTTCCGCAAGTGCCCCGGAAATACACAGATCCCAGAGGCAGCGGGGACCATCCTTATTGCGCAGCGGAACTCGCACATGCGCAGTAGGGAACCGGGAAATGAAGCCGAAAGGCTCCATTTCCTGATTCCCATACCCAAGATGGCGGCGGCAGCACCCGAGTGACGATCTAAAGATCGGCTTCGGGTGCCGACATCGCGGGCGCGCTGGACAGGTAAGTGTCACTATTTTAAAAGTCAGCAGCTGCAGTATTTGTAGCTGCTGGCTTTAAAAAAAAAAAAAAAAAAACGCGGAGTCCCGGCGGACTCCCGCTTTAATTATAAGTCCAGCAGCCTCGGATACATCTGGGAGAGAGGTGCTGACTGCCAAGGGGTGAGTGAGCTCACCATCCATCCCTGTCTGTGACTGAACTCTCCCCCCTTCTCTCTCCTGCCTCTGAGAGAGTACACTGAGGTAAATCAGGGTTCTCAGAGCACCCTTTACATCAGAGTTCCCCTTTACACCAAAGGGCACAGTTTTCCTTCTTACATCAAAGTCCTCTCCGTACATCAGAGTTCTTAGTGTTCCCCCTTAAAACAGGGTTCCCAGAGCATCCCTTATGTTAGAGACCCCAGAGTTCTCCCTTACATCAGAGTCTGCAGAGTCTCCCCTTACAGTGAAAGGTAACTCTGCAAGTTCAGATGTAAAAGGGGAACTCTGTGGACTCTAGTGTAAAGGAGAACTCTTGTTATTAATGTCATAAGATTAGAAATGTTATTTAATAGCAAAATATATCTATAGTTTATACTATAAGAAAAAAAATAATGCTGTGCACCGATAAAGTGTTCAAGTTTGACTTGAAGAAAAGGTGGCAACCCTAATAAGATGGCACAAGGGACAATTGCCCTGGGCTCCTCTAACAGAAGGAGCTCCGTTCTATACAAAAAAATTTATGTAAAACAGTATACAAAATGATATATAAATTAATAATAATAAATAAAAAATAATAATATAAAATGTATAATATAAAAAAAATATAAAGCGGAATTAAACCCATCCATAAAACAGTTTCATTTCCGGCACGTGCCGGAAATGTGACACTCCAATTGGTTGTGCTCTCAACCAAACTGTCAAACCATCCAATGGCTGGTGTCATAGCTGATCACATGTACAACTTCATGGCAGCTGTAGATTAAACAGAGGCAAAGATGGCAGCTTCCTTGGCTGAAAAACGATAGGGGGGTCTACTTACATTTTAAATTTATCTTGGGAGATAATATTTTGCAGGCCATCGTCTGTAAAACTCTGAACTGGTATATTGTATCATTGTTCAAAAATGAATTTTGGCGGCCAATGCAATAGCAACCACATAGAGCACTATGACTGCGTGGGCGGGGGCATGTGTGACCTCAGAATGACGTTGTGTTATGCATGCGAAAAAATGGGTGACTCTCATTGAGAATGTAAGCCAACTCTATGTATAAGCCCCCCCCCCCCAAACCTGAAGTGCCTAGGGCCTCCAATGTCTAAATCTGACCCTTGATGTAAAAGGAGAGAGTGGGGATTCTGATGTAAGGGGAGACTGTGATGGGGACCACAATGTAAGGGGGGATTCTGTGTTGAACCTTAATGTAAGGGGGATTTTGTTGGGGACCCTGACGTAAGGATGGGAATCTGATGGGGACCCTGATGTAAAGAGGGACTCTGATGGGGACCACAATGTAAGGGGGCTCTGATGGGAACCCTGAAGTAAGGGTGAAACTCTAATGGGGGCCTTGATGTAAGGGGACTGTGATGGGAATCCTGATGTAAGCGAAAATTCTGTTGGGGACACTGACATAAAGGATGGGACTCTGATAGGGACCCTGATGTAAGGAGGGAGTCTGATGGAGACCTTAATGTAGGGGGGCTCTGATGGAGACCCTAATGTAAGGGTGGGACTCTAATGGGGTTCCTGATGTAAGGCGCAGTGATGGGAATCCTGGTGTAAGGGGGGTCTCTATTAGGGATTTTTCTCGGCCCATGAAAACTTGTAAAGTATACTATGTGGACCTTGCACTGAAAAGCTTAGGGACCCCTGTTTGTTGGCCCTAAAACGGCCTTGGTGATGCAGCTCTCAACAAACAGAGCTCTTCCCAATCAACTGAGTCACCAGGCTTGTGTAACCTAATTGTATTCAAACCTGAAGGTGCCCAAGAGTCCAAATACAATATGTATTTTAATATTCAAATAGCAAAAGCATAACTATAAGAAGTCAATGTGTTTCATGTTCCCTGGTGAAGGGGGATTGCTTGGTCCCCAAAATGTTCTGGCTTCTTGTGATTATACATTTGTCATTTGTGGAATCACAGAATACATACTAGAACACAGGGACCTGACCTCAAGCTAGAACACGGGAACCTGACCTTAAACTAGAACACAGGGACCTGACCTCAAGCTAGAACACAGGGACCTGACCTCAAGCTAGAACACAGGGACCTAACCTTGAACTAGAACACGTGAACCTGACCTCAAACTAGAACACAGGGACCTGACCTCAAACTAGAACATGGGGACCTGACCTCAAGCTAGAACAAAGGGACCTGACCTCAAACTAGAACACAGGGACCTGACCTCAAGCTAGAACAAAGGGACCTGACCTCAAACTAGAACACAGGGACCTGACCTTGAACTAGAACATGGGAACCTGACCTCAAACTAGAACATAGGGACCTGACCTCAAGCTAGAACACAGGGACCTGACCTCAAGCTAGAACACAGGGACCTGACCTCAAACTAGAACACAGGGACCTGACCTTGAACTAGAGAACACGGGAACCTGACCTCAAACTAGAACATAGGGACCTGACTTCAAGCTAGAAAACGGGGACCTGACCTCAAATAGAACACAGGGACCTGACCCCAAAATAGAACATGGGCACCTGACCTCAAACTAGAACATGGGCACCTGACCTCAAACTAGAACACGAGGACATTATTTCAAAGTAGAACATGGGGACCTGACCTCAAACTAGAACACAGGGACCTTACCTCAAACTAGAACACAGGGACCTGACCTTGAACTAGAACATGGGGACCTGACCTCAAGCTAGAACACAGGGACTTGACCTCAAACTAGAACACAGGGACCTGACCTTGAACTAGAACATGGGGACCTGACCTCAAGCTAGAACACAGGGACTTGACCTCAAGCTAGAACACAGGGATCTAACCTTGAACTAGAGAACACGGGAAACTGACCTCAAACTAGAACATAGGGACCTGACTTCAAGCTAGAACACGGGGACCTGACCTCAAACTAGAACACAGGGACCTGACCCTGAAATAGAACATGGGCACCTGACCTCAAACTAGAACACGAGGACATTATTTCAAAGTAGAACATGGGGACCTGACCTCAAACTAGACTATGTGGACTTGACCTTGAACTAGAAAACGGGGGGAGGTGACTTCAAACTAGAACACGGGGACATGACCTAAAACTAGAACATAGGGACACTTACTTTTCTAAAAAATTTGGAAAAAAAGTAATTTCTTCCCCATATATTTATTGCAAAATACAGTATAATCAAGAAAATCTACTGACTAAAATAATATCACATTGGCACTACTTATCTCATGTAGTGGAATGCTAAAGCTTAGTAAAGGTATGTGTTTCACTTGGAGAGCTTTTTTCTCCTTACAACATGGCATACGTTGCAGGTAAAAAAAAAAAGAAAAAAAAAGTGGTTTGCTATCATGACATGGAGATTAAGTGGGGTTGACGAGGATGAAAATGAGTACAAAATCAACTTTTTCACAAGTCTGCTAAAAATTCCAATGACATTGCGTTCACTCACGTGAGCATTTGATGCTTGTGCAGGGAACGCAAACGTCATCTAGACCCTCCAATGTCATTGTTGCAACCTAGGGATTCTTTTTTTCTGGTGGGGGATGTATTTGTATTTTCATATAGGATATGCATGGATATATATATAATATAGTTTATAGTTTTTTTCCACATTACAACCACAATTTTGCTATAACCGGATATTTATGGCAGCTACTATGGCAATATAATATGGCGGCTTAGAAAATGCACTTTTATCCTGGGAAACATTAGATTCGCCATCAGCTGGTCTAGATCTAAAAGAATGAGACAGATAATTATCACTGTGTGCAGACTGCATTATCACATCACTCCACAATATACATTTTCTCAGAAAGGTGACATAAGAGTGAACCTTTCGTGTAACAATACATATTGCAACATTTAACCTGGGTAATAAAAGGGAAGATTGTCTTTCCGGATTATCTTGATGGATTTACATTTAGGCAGAGCCAGCCAATCAACAGGACTGCCTACACAGTCTTTAGATATACACTATATTACCAAAAGTATTGGGACGCCTGCCTTTACACGCACTTGAAATTTAATGGTATCTCAGTCTTAGTCCGTAGGGTTCAATATTGAGTTTGCCCACCCTTTGCAGCTATAACAGCTTCAACTCTTCTGGGAAGGCCGTCCACAAGGTTTAGGAGTGTGTCTATGGGAATGTTTGACCATTCTTCCAGAAGTGCATTTGTGAGGTCAGGCACTGAATTGGACAAGAAGGCCTGGTTCACAGTCTCCGCTCTAATTCATCCCAAAGGTGTCCTTTTGCGTTGAGGTCAGGACAGTCAAGTTCCTCCACCCCAAACTCCCTCATCCATGTCTTTATGGCCCTTGCTTTGTGCCCATGCCACCATCTCTTTCAGGTGACGTAATCGGGAAGCTGCTGGCTCTTCCAGGTTCAGCCGGTGGCTTCCCAATGCACCACCTGGCCCTGCCTCACGTCCTTTCTCAATGAAGGACTCTGCCTCCTGAGATGTATGAGGTACGTATCCCAGGAGGCACAATGGGCAAAGTGCATGTCATTTACCTAAGCGGAAGACGTACATGGGGGGGGGGGGGGGTCAGAGAGTTTTCAGCAAAAACAAAAGCCCACCCTACAATAGTCTCAGGGAATAATGCCAGGATTTCCCCCCGTGGCTCCTTACCCATTACTTTCCTTATCCCCTCCCTCCATCATTTCCCTATACCATGCCCTTGTTCTTGCTCTCCACCATCATAGTTGTATTTCTAACTTCCGATGACAAGTGATTGTTCGGTTCCTTTACTACTCAGGATTACGTTTTTTTTTTTGGTTTTTTTTGTCTTGTTTTTTGATGAAGATGGATAGTACATTCAACCCTCGGAGGTTAACCTGAGACTATTATTTTTTGCTTAAAACATGCTTCTTTCATGTAATGTTGGATGACAGTTATCTTTTGTGGTCATCATACCTTACATGATTTTGTTTTACTGCGTTGACAACCTGAGAATTGGCTTTGTTCCATTGAAATACAAAAAAAAAAAAAATGCCCAGTTTTCACAGCGGAGGAGAGGAGGGGTGGAGAAGAGGCAACATCCTATTGAGGATGAAGCTCCACTTTAAATTATTGAAAATTATTTTTAAATTACTTAAGCGTATGAAAGCTTTTACGGGAGTTTAGTGGTCTGGTTTACATACATTTTAGGCATTGTAAAGTATTCTTAAGCCATGCTAAAGTGACTTCTCAGTAAACATTATCATATGCCATTTTATTCTGTGTAGACCTGGCCGGTGGCCCATTTAAACCACACAGCCTGGGCATTCCTGAGGCTGCCCAACCGCAGCTATATGCTCTCTTCTACCGCTGAAGAACAGTTCGACAGGGAACTAAGGAAGAGGTAGCTGACTGAGTAGTAGTGGCCTCTGACTGTAACCTTGCCCACCAGACCCCAGGAAAGGCATGAACGAGCTTGGTGAGCTTTTGTTGCTGGGCCTGTTAGTTGGCCTGGGAGCCGAGCAATAAGGACAGAGCGGTCCATGAGCCTTGCAGAGGAAGAAGGGGGGAGAGACTTCCTGGAAGCCTGACTGCTGCTGACTATTGCATGGAGTTCTGATCCAGAACCTATCTCACCTCAACAAGGCTGCAGAGAGCAGAGACTGGCTGTGTTGTGCAGGGAACCCAAGCGAAAGGGAGCTGCAGAGCTACTCTGTGGAACCAATCCAGGGGGAAAAAAACAGGGTTGAGAAGGGAGCCCCAAGTATGGTGTGGTCTCTCACCTGGCCTCCCTGGAAAGGACTGCTGCCCTGAGGATGCTTATCAAAGATGAGACATCATTTGGCCATCTTTTACTTGTACTAGACTTGAGGGCTGCCATGAGACTTTACTGCCATTAGAAGAACCCACCCAGGATGCTTTGGCGCATTCCCTTGGCTTACAAATACTCTCACCTTGAGACTGAGTGCTCCAACCAGTATTTAAGGCATAGGTGCTCAACCTATGGCTCTCCAGATGTTACCAAACTACAATTCCCATCATGGCGCTGCCTTTGGGAGTCATACTTGTAACCATCAGGTTGCAATGCCTAGTGGGACTTGTAGTTCGGCAACAGCTGGAGGGCCACAGGTTGAGCACGTTCCTCTCAAGACCTCCTGCTCTCTAGCTCCCTCATCACCTCCTCCCATACTCGCCTCCAGGAGTTTTCCAAAGCCTCCCCAATCCTATGGAATGCCCTACCCCAATCTGTCCGCTTATCTCCTACTTTATTAGTTTTTAGACGATCCCTGAAAACACTTCTCTTCAGAGAAGCCTACCCCACCCACACCTAACTGTATTTTCATGTTCTCCATCAGCTCATCCCCCCACAGTTATTACCTTTTGTTTCAACTTGACCCTCCTTTCTAGATTGTAAGCTCTAACGAGCAGGGCCCTCTGATCCCTCCTGTATTGATTTGTATTGTAAGTGTACTGTCTGCCCTCATATTGTAAAGCACTGAGCAAACTGTTGGCGCTACATAAATCCTGAATAATAATAATAATTTAAGGGCTCCACCACTGGCAGACTGTACAGTATATCAGATCCTCTACTGGCCAGTGGTGTAGTAAGGGCCTCGAAAAATTGTAGTGTAGTGTAGGAAATGCTGTTTATTACCTTCCCTGTTGTTCTCTAAGGTCTAGTCAACCTTTCAACACAGAGGAACCCTTGAAATACCTTTCTGGTCTCAGGGAACTCCTGCTAAAAATTACTATATCTACAACTTACGATACATTAGTGTAATAATCAGTGGGAAAAATGCTCCTTACTCCTGTGGTCATTGGTCTTGTGGTCATTACCACCCTATATATATAGCTATAGAGATCAATGGTGTCAGTTGGGAACTTATCTGGGAGGCACACATTGCTCATTGCTCAAGGAACCTCCAGCAACCTCTGGAGGAACCCCAGTTGAGAAACCCTGCTCTACTGTGTTTTATTATGTTGTTGTCAGCCGTGCTATTCTACTCGTATCCACCCAATGCATTTAGCAAAGCCTTTCACACTTGATAAAAGAGAATGAAAGTCATAGACCCTGTCTTAATTATTTGTTCTTGTGTTTAATTGTTGCTGTAAGCATTTAAGCTGATCTTCCCTTTGCAGGTTTTTTTCTGGTCCTAATACATCTCCTAGAATTAATACCAATACCACTAAACAACTATAAAAATTCATCAAGTGAGACCTTCTTCTTTTCAGGCATTGGACGCTCCTCTCCAATCACCCAAGTGTTCACTGCGGTAATGCCTCCATTGTCGTTATCAGAAAGGTAGCAGCCCTAGACCCCAATGGAGTCCATAACCTACCACCTACAAGTGGGTTACAACCTATTGGAAGCAATTCCTTCTATACCTTCCAGAGAGTAACTTGCTGCTAGGCAGCCTCGAGCGGCACCAGTCCAGCGCTGTCTTCCACTCCAAACTTCATAACTCTCTCCCTGCCCACCTGAAAGTTTTGGGTGCCTCATTCACCTATGTGCATTCCCCATAACATAGAGGCCTCTAAGACTAAAGCCCCATACACATGATCAGAAATTCTGCCAGCAAAAGTCGGATGTGAGCTTTTGGTCAGAAATTCCGACCATGTTTATGCTCTATCGGACGTTTGCTAGCAGAATTCCAGCCAACAAAAAGATTGAGAGCAGGTTTTCTATTTTTCAGTTGGAAAATGTTCTGATCGGAAATTCCAATAATTTGTACAAATTTTGACGCGCATAATTCCTGCGCATGCTCGGAAACAATTTGACGCATGCTCGGAAGCTTTGAATTTATTTTCTTGGCTCGTCGTAGTGTTGTACGTCACCGCGTTCTTGACGGTCGAATGTTCAGAGAACTTTTGAGTGACCGTGTGTATGCAAGCCAAACTTGAGCGGAATTCCGTCGGAAAAACCATCCAAGTTTTTTCCCGACAGAAAATCCGCTCGTGTGTACAGTGCATAAGCCTAAAATTGGTTAAAATGCATTAGAGGGAGGTTTCCCCATGGATGGGACCAAGCTGAAGCTGGTTTTATACTAATGTGATTGTAATGCCCCGTACACACCATCGGACTTTCCAACAACAAAACCGTGAATTTTTGTTCGAAGGTTGTTGGCTCCAACTTGTCTTGCATACACACGGTCACAGAAATGTTGGCCAACAATTAAACAAACTCGGAAACGTGGTGATGTACAAGACGTATGACGAGCCGATAAAAAGGAAGTTCAATAGCCAGTGCGCCCACCCTTCAGGCTCCTTCTGCTTGATTCCGAGCATGCCTGAATTTTAGACGACGGACTTGTGTACACACGATCGGAAAGTCCGACAACAAAGTTTTGTTGGCTGAAAATTTGAGAACCTGCTAGCCAACATTTGTTGGCGGAAAGTCCGACAACAAATGTTTGATTGAGCGTACACATGGTCAGACTTTCAGCCAACAGGCCCCCATTCGACATTTCCCATCGGAAAGTCCGATCGTCTGCAGGCGGGGCGCATACAGAAGCCATTTTGTTATAGCGAGATCTCTATGTAGTAATTCCTAACTCTATTTCTGCCCATCTGGAAGTTTTGGGTGCCCCCATCCACTGTTTTTGTGTTTTCCTGTTACATTGTTCCTGATATAAAAAATAAATAAAAAATCTAGTAGGGGCAGTGGGAGCGCCTCGGGATGTGCAGACTCGGGAAGCAGACCCACCAATAAAACCCCTGAGAGATAGAAGAGAGCACCAGGGAGTTTAGCCCCCCCCGGCATCTACCACACACTGAAATAATAATTAAGGGAGGACGGACCCTTTAAAGGCTTCTATGCCCTGGCGTCAGCAAGGCTGGAGAAGGCGGTATTAAACTCTGCATGAACCGGCGTGTTGCATTTTGTATAACCATGTACCGTTATCATCGTTGTGAAAAGTGTGAATATGTAGGTGTGCAGCTGTGAGAAAAGGTTAATAATGAATAATTTGCTATATGTTAATGTGGATCACTTCCGATCCTTCCATTTGTGCCGCTAACTTCCAGTGGCAGCCACGTGGGAGTGCAGAGCGCGATGCCTCCCTACGTCCACAGTGGTCCATGCATCATGTAAAACGCATTAATGCCAACTGGATGAGAAAGGGATTAACATACTGGGTTTTGCTGCCATCTTTTCCATAACAACAGAACAGTGGAGTGAATGTCTATTAGATGGGGGCTGTAGTGTTTAACATTTTGGCCCCCCTCGTAGACAGCTGGATCCCTCAAAGCAGAACTGAAGCCAGAATTAACAAGATCAAGGTGAGTAGCCCATTTAACCACCTCAGCACTGGGCACTTTCATGCTACACTGTACCCAAATAAATGTGTTCTCTTTTTTTTCACACAAATAGAGCTTTCTTTTGGTGGCATTTAATCACTGCTGGGATTTTTATTTTTTACAAAAAAAAGAGAAAAGACTGAAAATTTGAAAAAAATAAAATAAAATTCTATCAGTAAATTTTGTAAGTAATTTTTCTCCTTCACTAAAGTGCACTGATGAGGTGGCACTGATAGGCTGCACTGATGGGCACTGATGAGGCGGCAACTATGGACACTGATTAGGTGGCACTGATGAGGAGGCACTAATATGCCACATTGATGGGCACTGATAGGTGGCACTGATATGCTGCACTAATGAGCACTGATAGGCGGCACTGGTGGGCACTGATAGGTGGCACTGGTGGGTACTGATAGTAGAACTGCCACCTCATCCCTTTAAACCCAAACACATATTAATTACACAGGTTACGTGGCTGATTAAGGCGGTAATTAAACTCACTTGTTGCCTTATCTGCATTTAATTAGTCTCAGAACCTGTGTAATTCATATGTGTTCGGATTTAAAGGGATGAGGTGGCAACCCTAACTGATAGGCAGCAGTGGTGGGCACTGATAGGCAGCACGGATAAGCAGCTCTGATGGGCGGTACTGATGGGCACTAATGGGAGGCACTGATGGGCATTGATGAGCAGGCACTGATGGGCACTGAAAGGCTGTACTGACTGGCATCACTTATGGGCACTGATTGGTGGCACTGATGTGCACTGCTAGGGCTTTCCTGTAATCAGGGCACTGAGGATCAGTGCCCTGATTACCAGCCCAGGTCTCCCCTGCGAGGAGATGCCATTGATCGGCACTACTCACCACAAACTCTGTCAGCGCGTGGCGAGGCGAGGCGTGCTGATTCACGGAACTTCCTCGTTTACATGTGATTGGCTGTGATTGGACACAGTCGATCACATGGTTAAAGAGCTCCGGCCGTGGCTCTTTACTAAGACTGGTCGCGACGTGTCCTAGTAATACGGCGCGCCCCGATCGCTGTGCCACATGCCCCCGCGAGCGCACGAGAATGGCGGTTCTAGGCTCCATCATATGATGTCCTCCCAGAATGAGAGCTGCACCGTCATTTGGCGGTGGGCAGGTGGCAAGTGGTTAAAGATAAAATAACAAAACCGGATTTTAAATGCAATATTCAATGTCAATCCAGAGATCTCCCCCAAAGCACTATTTTTCTGACACTAGATGTCCTCAGTCTGATGGTCAGCATTATTCAACCCACTTCCTCTGAGTCCAGGTTGTCTTTGACCAGCCTCCAGACTGTGACTAGACAGTGAAAGGAGAAGTAGCACAGTGATGATCTCATCTCTATGTCGCTGAGCTCTCTCCTTCTATAGGCATGCTCTTTGTCAGCACATGAACTGATAGGTCCCTTGTGCGGCTTCTTCCTTTCGCACTCCAGCTCTGCCGTACAGAAACTCCAAGATACCAGGTAACATTCAGGTACTTACGCTGCTGGAATAAAAAAAATAAAATAAAGAAATATTGGTCTGGATATAATGATTATGGGAAGCACATACTCCTAACTGGTCAGCCAACCATTTATGGTTTAGGCTAAATTCAACAAACAAATCTTATTCCAGCTATGAAACTCAAGCAGTTGGGTTACGCCGATGCACGTCCTCCGATATACGTCCTAACTTTGAAGAGGAATATCGATGTTATGGCAGCAGCTAGCTACCATAACCCCGGTATCCTCTTGTTCGGCCGGTGGTCCGGTTTCCGATAATAGTGGTCTCTGCAGTGGTTTGAGATCACTTTTATTGGCGGTGGGAGAGGGCTCCCGCCACGCTCCGGTGACCTCCACCACTTTAACGGAGCTGCGGCGGCGGAGGCGATCGGATCCTTTCCCCTCTGTGGTATGGAGCTGAGTGAGGGGGAAGATGGTCCCCACCCGTCTCCATAACATTGCAGGGCGGAAGTGACTTCAAAACATCACTTCCACCCATAGCTCTTAAAGGTACATTTTATTTTTATTTATTTTTTCAAATGACAATTTTTATTTATTTATTTTTTATTGCAGTTTAGTGTAAATATGAGATCTGAAGTATTTTTGACCCCCAGATCTCACATTTAAAGAGGAGGGCTGGTTTTGAAAAAAAAAAAATGTAAAAGTCAGCAGCTGCAAACACTGTAGCTGCTGACTTTTAATAAGCACACTTACCTGTCCAGGGCGCCCGCGATGTCGGCCGCCCGAGGCTGACCCGTCCCTCGGTCTCGGGTCCCGGCGCCGCCATTTTGGCTAAGGGAAACAGGCAGTGGAGCCTTGCGGCTTCACTGCCCGTTTCCTACTGCGCATGCGCGAGTCGCGCAGCGCTTTGTGAATAGGACACGCTGTGTTTTGGGACACACAGTTCCCAGAACACAGCGCGACTCATTACCCAGAAGACGCCGCACGGAGGAGGGAAGAAAGAAGACAGGGCACATTTAAAAATTATTTTATTTTTTTCTTATTTATTTTATTTTACCGGAGGAGGAAGAGGCAGATTAGGATGATGTGCCTAGAAACAGGCATTTCTGGTAAGTTAAAAAAATATTTTTTTTTCATTTTTTTATTTTTTTTTATGATTTTTTTCAAATTTTTAATATTTTTTTTTTTTTTTTTTCAGGGTGGCCCTCCACTTTAAGAGTTCCTGGCACTCTTTTTTTCTATTACAAGGGATGTTTACATTCCTTGTAATAGGAATAAAATTGACAGTGTAAAAATAAAAAATAAAAGGTAAAATAAATAAGAAAAAAATAAAATAATTTTTAAATGCGCCACCGTCCCGCCGAGCTCACGTGCAGTAGCGAACGCATACGTGAGTAGCGCCAGCATATGAAAACAGTGGTCAAACCATACACATGAGGTATGACCGCGATCGGTAGAGCGAGAGAAATAATTCTAGCCCTGGACCTTCTCTGTAATTCAAAACATGCAACCTGTAGAATTTTTTAAACGTCGCCTGTATAGATTTTTAAGGTTAAAAGTTTGTCGCCATTCCACGAGCGGGTGCAATTTTGAAGCGTGACATGTTGGGTATCAATTTACTCGGCGTAACATTATCTTTCACAATATAGGAAAAAAAAATGGGGCAACTTTACTGTTGTTTTTTTTTTATTTTAAAAAAATTTACTTTTTCCAAATAAAGTGCGTTTCTAAGACCGCTGAGCAAATACGGTGTGACAGAAAGTATTGCAACGACCGCCATTTTATTCTCTAGAGTGTTAGAAAAAAAATGTATAATGTTTGGGGGTTCTACGTAATTTTCTAGCAAAAAAAAAACAAAACAGTTTTTAACTTGTAGAGGCTCGGTCCTTAAGTGGTTACTCTAATGCCGTGTACACACGGTCGGACTTTCCGCCAGAAAAAGTCAAACGTAATCATTTCATCGGATATTCCGATCGTGTGTGGGCTTCATCTGACTTTTTTTTTTTATTATTCTGACAGACCTATAAATAGAACATGTTTTAAATCCGTCCAAATCAATTCCTATCGGGAAAACCGTTTGTCTGTATGCTGTTCCAACGGACCAAAAACGGCAGTTATTGGCTACTGGCTCTTGAACTTCCTTTTTCTAGTCCCGTCGTACATGTGCTAGACGATCGGACTTTGGTGTGATCGTGTGTAGGCAAGACCTTTTCAGGGGAACTCCATCGGGAAAAAATGTCAGAGTTTATTCTGACGGAAAAAACGGTCGTGTGTACGCGGCATAAACATAAATTAGGTGGGCCAGTTTATTCAGTCAACCACCAAGGACTACTTACAGGTCACTTCCTGCAAAGTTGAGTGAGCGGTGGCCCGGCCCCGGACCAGAAACCGGCATGCCCCCCCCCCTGTTGACTGATCTCAGTGGTTGCCCCCCTGGCTGAAATGTTATCATCGAGAAAGATGAGAATTGTTGCCTCTGTTATTAATTGGGAAAGAGGCCCCCATAACATTCTGTCTGGGACCATCTGTGTGGAAAAGGTCCAAGGCAGGCATGGGCATTGGGCGCAGTCCTGTACATAGGATTATGATTGCTTAGGTTTATGATTATGGGGTTTATGGTTCATTTTGGGTTATTGGGTTTTAAAACTGGGAAAACCAACCATAATCTTATGTATGGACCAAGGCTTTTTTTCAGCAGGACCTCCACCACTGAATGTATGTAATGGCAAGGAGTGCTGGGTTGTGCTACAGCATCTATTGATGCTGGCTGCTGATGGATCTATTGTTGCTGGAGGGGATCTGTTTCTGCAGAAGGGTTGATTGCTGCTGGGGAGGTCTATTGTTGCTGGTGGGGGATCTATTGTTGCTGGGGTGGGTCTTACGTTGCTGGGGGGGGTCAGTTGTCGCTGGGAGGAATCTACTGTTGAGGGAGCAGTCTATTATAGCTGGTTGCCAGAGCGTCTATTGTTTCTGGGTGGTATTTTGTTGTAGGTGGTCCATTTTTGCGGGGGGGGGGGTCTATTGTTGCTGGTGGGTCTATTAATGTTGGCTGTGGGGGGGTCTAGTGTACTGCTTTTATTGTTATCAATAACAAATTCCATACAAATTACTTAGTACCACAAATGTTACTTGGTTCTTTATTCTCTAAAAGGGGCAGTGCTGGGAGGTGGGTAGGGGGCGGAACCAAGGACTGGTGCTCAGAGTTATGTAGGGGCAAAGACAATGGGTAACTCCCAAAAGGGGGAGTTCCTGCACCTATTCTCTGAGAAAAAAGCCCTGGTATGGACCATCCATGTGAAAGAGACCCAAGTCAGGCAATGGGCATGGGGCACAGTCCTATACATCACGTTTTGATTGCCTTTCCCTAGGTTTAGAGACAAACCCCATAAACCCAATAATTACCATAATCCAGCGGCAACAGCTTGTGGCATGCTACAAAGTTACAATATACAGTGTGGTCACTGGAGAAGGGGAGTGAAAAAAAGAAGTGGAAAGAGCGTGATTAATCAAAGTAGATGAGTACTACTATGAACTCATAAAAACTAGGTTACAAAATATTCATTAAGAATTAATCATGCCCATACAATGGCAAATGCTCAGTGGTAGGCTAACGTGTTTCGAGGGGTTCCCTCTTCATCAGAGCCTTGGAAAGCAAAGCAGAGACTGCTTGAACTTTTCTTGCAACACATTACAGCACTCTGCTAGGAGGATCGCAGAACCCCCCAAAAAACTGATGCAACTGATGTGTCTGGGCTGCAGCCCTTCAACAAGTTCATACGCAGGTACAGATAACAGACAAACAACAAATAACAAAGCAACCATTTATTCTACGGTATGTAGAACGCTGTGATGTGGATACTTCTAGAGTAAAGGGGAATACATCACCCGCCATGTGATACATCTCCCAACCAGCCACTCCTCTCCATGTATATTAATCACATTTTACAGACTTTCTTTTGCTTTCCAAGGCTCTGATGAAGAGAGAACCCCTTGAAACGCATTAGCCTACTGGGACAGAGGCTTTTGGAGGGGACTGAATGCCAGCCTCTTGCCTTATGGGCAGTGGCATTTGGGGGAACTATGCTCTTTGTGAGCTGTATGCCTGGGGACCCTTGAGGTGGTGTTACTTTAGATTCAGGTCCATGTCCATGTCCCCCAAGACACACAGACTCTGGGGACCCTGTATCGGCCATATTATGAATAGTGACTGATTCATAATGTTGGGGCTCATAGCAGATGCTGATGTCATCAACTCCAGCCACCTATCTGTTGTCTGCTATAAGGTGTTAATTAACTCTGCTATTGTGAGAAGGTTTTCTTGGCTTTGCCCAAAGACTATTCTTGGTTGTTAATTCTGAACAATACATGATCATTGAAAGAGATGATCACATTGACCTCCGGAGATGGACTGTCTGGTCACCTAGGCTGCCTTAAGTGCTGTGTTAATTAACATGTTAATTATATAATTGTCTTTTAAGTTGTTGCTGGGGGGGGGGGGGGGGAGTGTCCATGAGCCAGCCCTACCTCGTTATCTAACCCCTTGTGTTAAAAGTGTATAAAAAGGCTGTTCAACAAGTTCAAATGCAGGTACAGATGATAGACAAACAACAAATAACAAAGCAACCATTTATCCTACGGTATGTAGAGCGCTGTGATGTGGATACTTCTGGAGTAAAGGGGAATACATCACCCACCATGTGATACATCTCCCAACCAGCCACTCCTCTCCATGTATATCTACCACATTTTACAGACTTTCTTTTGCTTTCCAAGGCTCTGATGAAGAGGGAACCCCTCGAAACGTGTTAGCCTACTGTGACAGACTCACCCAGGACAGAGGCTTTTGGAGGGGACTGAATGTCAGCATCTTGCCTTATGGGCCCTGCCATTTGGGGGAACGGTGCTCTTTGTGAGCTGTATGCCTGGGGACCCTTGAGGTGGTGTTACTTTAGATTCACGTCCATGTCCCCCCAAGACACACAGACTCTGGGGACCCTCTATCGGCCATATTATGAATAGTGACTGATTCATAATGTTGGGGCTCATAAAGGATGCTGATGTCATCAACTCCAGCCACCTGTCTGTTGTCTGCTATAAGGTGTTAATTAACTCTGCTATTGTGAGAAGGTTTTCTTAGATTTGCCCAAAGACTATTCTTGGTTGTTAATTCTGAACAATACATGATCATTGAAAGAGCTGATCACATTGACCTCCGGAGATGGACTGTCCGGTCACCTAGGCTGCCTTAAGTGCTGTGTTAATTAACATGTTAATTATATAATTGTCTTTTAAGTTGTTGCTAGAGGGGAGGGGAGAAAGTTTTTCCATCGGGAAAATTGAGAACATGCTATCAAATTTTTGCTGGCCCGGAATTCGGCCAGCTGAATTCCGATGGAGCATACACACGGTCGCATTTTCCAATGAAAAGCTCTCATCGGTCTTTTGCTGGGCGAAATTCCAATCGTGTGTGCGAGGCATAACAGTTGTGACGAGTCAGGTAGGTTATGGTAAGAGTTCCATTTTAAGGTTCCTGTGACATAAAATGACACTTAAATCTACAGGTCTCCCTGAATTGTGGAAAGTCTGACTCCGGCAACTGATGCGGCAGCATTAAGTCGGACGCGTTCTCATCATCTGGGTTTTACTCGGTGACAAGGCAATAAATGGGCTCCGGCTCACTCCATATCTAACCTTGAGAGACGACATCTGTTGGCCGCCGCACCGACATTAGTGTATTAAGTCAGATCTCCTCGCAAGCTTTCATTTGCATCTGAAAGTAAAGTGGGAGCCAGGAGGACTACCGGCATCCTTGGCTGCGGCAAGAAATCTCTCAATACTTAGTGTGTCCCAGCCAGGGTTAAAGTGTACCTGTCATTGTTATGCAGTGGACTAGCAATTTTGTGAATTAAACTGGTATTACAAAGAAGACAAAGGGGGGGGGGGGGGGGTATTGAAATGAATTAGGACCCTACGAAAGACTACCTTACAGAGTGTTCGTTTTACGTTGTGAAGCACCGTGTAGAATTATGGCAGTGATGGACAGGCTATATGTGTGTGTGTAAAATTATATATACACTGCATTGTCAAAAGTATTGGTACTACATTGTCAAAAGTATTGGAATGCCTGCCTTTACACACATGAACTTTAATGGCATCCCAGTCTTTGCCCTTGTACACACGGTCGGAGATTCCATCGGAATGTGTCCTATCGGACCGTTTTGTCGGATATTCCGACTGTGTGTGGTATGCATCGGACTGTTTCCATCGGAATATCCGTCCAACCAAATTTTCCAACTTGCTGGAAATATTTTCCGACAAACTGGTCCGATAGGACATACTCCGATCATGTGTAGAGAATTCTGATCGGACAAAGTGCCACGCATGCTTAGATCAAATTCCTACATCAAAGCTATTGGCTACTAGCCTGAACGTAGTCCCATCGTAACGAAATTACATCATCACGTTCTGAAAGATCGGATTTTTCGACAACTTTGTCCGACCGTGTGTATGCAACAGTTTCGGACAAGATCCGACGGACAAAATCCGACGGATTTGGTTGTCGGAATCTCCGACCGTGTGTACAAGGGCTTAGTCCGTAGGGTTCAATATTGAGTTGGCCCACCCTTTGCAGCTATAACAGCTTCAACTCTTCTGGGAAGGCTGTCCACAAGGTTTAGGAGTGTGTCTATGGGAATGTTTGGCCATTCTTCCAGAAGTGCATTTGTCAGGTCAGGCACTGATGTTGTACAAGAAGGCCTGGCTCGCAGTCTCCACTCTCCACTCTGTGCAGGCCAGTCAAGTTCCTCCACCCCCAAACTCGCTCATCCATGTCTTTATGGACCTTGCTTTGTGCACTGGTCCAAATCATTTGGTGCAGGGGGGGTTATGGTGTGGGGTTGTTTTTCAGGGGTTGCGTTTGGCCCCTTAGTTCCAGGGAACTCTTAAGGTGTCAGCATACCAAGACATTTTGGACAATTTCATGCTCCCAACTTTGTGGGAACAGTTTGGGGGTGATCCTCCACCGCAAACTCACTCATCCATGTCTTTATGGACTTTGCTTTGTGCACTGGTGCACAGTCATGTTGGAACAGGAAGGGGCCATCCCCAAACTGTTCCCACAAAGTTGGGAGCATGAAATTGTCCAAAATGTCTTGGTATGCTGACGCCTTAAGAGTTCCCTTTAATGGAACTAAGGGGCCAAACCCAACTCCTGAAAAACAACCCCACACCACAATCCCCCCCTCCACCAAGTGATTTGGACCAGTGCACAAAGCAAGGTCCATAAAGACAATAACAGCTTGGCTTGTAGTTGGGCGCATTCCCATTCCCTTCAGTGGGTGAATGCGACAAGTTTGGGCATGTAAAATTTGTAAAATTGCTGCGGCAGTGTGTATTCAACTGAGCGGATGCCATGTTCACTTGAAGGAGGGTGGCCGTGGGAAGGTGAGGAACAAGGATGCCGTCCATATGAAAGAGGCCTTGTAGTCAGTTTTAGATCAAACAGATTCTTCAGGACATCATCTATGAATGAAGTAGGGGACACCAAGCTAAGGCCCTCAAAGTCAATCGTTTTTTCCTTGCCTCACCTGCCTCCCCTGACTGCATGTAACTGGCCCACACTTACCTTGGGCCTCTTTCACATGGGTAGCAGGGACTGGACAGTCCTGTACATAGGGTTATGATTTATGGTTATTATTGGGTTATTGGTTTATGGTTATTGGGTTTAAAACTGAGAAAAGCAACCATAATGTTATGTCTGGGACCATCCATGTTAAGAAAAAAGAGACCCAAGGCAGGCATAGGCGTGGGGCACAGTCCCCTACATCGGATTTTGATTGCCTTTCGCAGTTTTGAACCCAAAACCCATATCCTTGCCAATCCTTGGTGGAACACTTTTCAGAGGTGGTTTACAGACATTCAAGTGGTGATACTGCCTCAACTTGGATGTTTTTTGGGTTTATTTTTATTTTTTATTTTTTTTGCTGTATTTTTTATTTTATTTTTAGTCAGTTTTAGATCAAACAGATTCTTGAGGACGTCATCTATGAATGCAGGAGAGGACACCAAGCTAAGGCCCTTGAAGTCGATCGTTGCCTCACCTGCCTCCCCTGGCTGCATGTAACTGGCCCACACCTACCTTGGGCCTCTTTCACATGGGTAGCTGGGACTGGACAGTCCTGTACATAGGATTATGGTTTATCGTTATTATTGGGTTATTGGGTTTAAAAAAAAAAAGCAACCATAATCCAACTTTAAACCCAATATAACCCATTACCAATCCATGGTGAATTGGGCTCAGCTCCGTACATACGATTATCATTGCTTTTCCCAGTTTTAAACCCAAAACCCCTAAACCCAAATGTTACCATAAACCCAAGCAACCATAATCCAATTTTAAACCCAATATAACCCATTACCAATCCATGGTGAATTGGGCTCAGCTCCGTACATAAGTTTATCGTTGCTTTCCCTAGTTTTAAACCAAACATAATCCTTGCCAATCCTTGGTGGAACACTTTTCAGAGGTGGTTTACAGACATTCAGATGGTGATACGGCCTCAACCTGGATGTTTTTTTTTTTTTTTGCTGTTTTTCAGCTGAAGGGTTTAAAACTGGGAAAAGCAACCATAATCTTATGTCTGGGAGCATCCATATTAAGAAAAAAGAGGCCCAAGGCAGGCATAGGCATGGGGCACAGTCCCCTACATTGGATTTTGATTGCCTTTCGCAGTTTTAAACCCAAAACCCATATCCTTACCAATCCTTGGTGCAACACTTTTCAGAGGTGGTTCAAGTGGTGATACTGCCTCAACTTGGATGTTTCTTGTTTGTTTTTCCGGTGTTTTTAAGTTTTTTCCCAGCTGAAGGGGGATTTTACATTGAAATATCTGGTGAGCGCCATGTTCACTTGAAGAAGGGCGGTCATGGAAGGTGAGGAACACGGATGCCGTCCATATGAAAGAGGCCTTGTAGTCGGTTTTGGATCAAACAGATTCTTGAGGACGTCATCTATGAATGAAGGAAGGGACACCAAGCTAAGGGCCTCGAAGTTGTTTATTCACTTTATGCATTTATGCTCATGGCATGGCCTTCCCTGACTGCACGTCCCTGGCCCACACCTACCTTGGGCCTCTTTCACATGGTGTAGCACGTAGCAGGGACTGGACAGTCCACCTGTACCTAGGATTATTGTTTATGGTTATTATTAGGTTATTGGTTTATGGTTATTGGGTTTAAAACTGGGAAAAGCAACCATAATCTTATGTCTGGGACCATCCATGTTAAGAAAAAAAGAGGCCCAAGGCAGGCATAGGCATGGGGCACAGTCCCCTACGTCGGATTTTGATTGCCTTTCCCAGTTTTATACCAAAAACATAATCCTTGCCAATCCTTGGTGGAACACTTTTCAGAGGTGGTTTACAGACATTCAAGTGGTGATACTGCCTCAACCTTGATGTTTTTTTTTTGCTGTTTTTCATTTCTTTCCAAGCTTATATCTGGTGGACACCATGTTCACGTGAAGAAGGGTGGTCATGGAAGGTGCGGAACAAGGATGCCGTCCATACGAAAGAGGCCTTGTAGTCAGTTTTGGATCAAACAGATTGTTGAGGACGTCATCTATGAATGAAAGAAGGGACACCAAGCTAAGGGCCTCGAAGTTGTTCATTCACTTTTTATGCTCATGGCATGGCCTTCCCTGACTGCACGTCCCTGGCCCACACCTACCTTGGGCCTCTTTCACATGGTGTAGCACGTAGCAGGGACTGGACAGTCCTGTACATAGGATTATGTTTTATGGTTATTATTGGGTTATTGGTTTATGGTTATTGGGTTTAAAACTGGGAAAAGCAACCATAATCTTATGTTTAGGACCATCCATGTTAAGAAAAAGGAGGCCCAAGGCAGCCATAGGCATGAGGCACAGTCCCCTACATCGGATTTTGATTGCCTTTCCCAGTTTTATACCAAACATAATCCTTGCCAATCCTTGGTGGAACACTTTTCAGAGGTGGTTTACAGACATTCAGATGGTGATACGGCCTCAAACTTGTTTTTTTTTTTCGGTTTTTCATTTTTTTCCAAGCTTATATCTGGCGGACGGCATGTTCACATGAAGAAGGATGGTCATGGAAGGTGAGGAACAAGGATGCCGTTCATACGAAAGAGGCCTTGTAGTCGGTTTTGGATCAAATAGATTCTTGAGGACGTCATCTATGAATGAAAAAAATAAATAAAAAGACGTCTATTGGATTTGCCCGACCATGCCGCAGCGATAACCCGCGCGCCCCGGCTTGTCTATAATCATAAAAGAGAAGATTCCGCTTACAAGCAAGAAAAGCCTAATGATTAGGGAACGGAGGAGCACAGCACCCGTGCACAGTAATATCTCACCTACTTATTTGTTGCCAGGTAGCAGGCCAATTAGCAGAGCCGGGTATTATTTACATTTAATCCTATATATCACCAAGATGGCGGTGTTGATTTATCATTTAGATTGTTGTATTGTCAGCGTAATTTATTCCGATCATGCTGAGATTCCTGTGAAATTAAGCATTAAACATTATGTCCGCGGCTCTCTTCTGTATTCCTGGTTGTTTTAGCCTTTTTTTTTTTTTTTTTTTTCTTTAATGAGAAAGCATGTTAACTTAAATCTGAGATTATGCTTTCATTGGCAATTTTTTAGACTTATTAGCGAGGCCGTCGAATGAATTTCATTTCCAGGACGAGCGGAAAAAGCAGCAGGCTGGTGTTTTCAAACAATTACATACGATGGAGCTTTTCGCACCAGCAGAGACGGGAGAATTTTTACAAAAAAAAAAAAAAAATAGACATATGTCTCTCTTTTTTTGTGTTTTTGTTTCTTCGTTTTTTCTTGAAATCTCGTTGTCAAAATAAACCCGGGCTGGTTAGATTATGGATGCGTCTGGGAAGAACGTGAGCTGTACATATGCCGATCGGTTTCTGAAAAAGATCCCAGCTCCTTTAAAACCACTTCAGTGGCAGCTGGTGCTCAAATTTTTTTTGGGGGGGGACCAACGCCAACCCCCCGTGCGGGAGACAGACGGGAATGCAGCGACGCCCCCACCCCTGCAGGAAATGGATGGGAATGCAGCGACCTCCCGCCCTGCAGGAGACAGAGGCTGGAATGCAGCGACCCCCCCCCCCCCCCCACAGGAGACGGAGGCGGGAATGCAGTGACCCCCCCCGCAGGAGACGGAGGCGGGAATGCAGCGACCCCCCCCCCCCGCAGGAGACGGAGGCGGGAATGCAGCGACCCCCCCCCGCAAAAGACGGAGGCGGGAATGCAGCGACCCCCCGCAGGAGACGGAGGCGGGAATGCAGCGACTCCCCCCCGCAGGAGATGAAGGCAGGCATGCAGCGACCCCCCCGCAGGAGACGGAGGCGGGAATGCAGCGACCCCCCCGCAGGAGATGGAGGTGGGAATGCAGCGACCCCCCTGCAGGAGATGGAGGCGGGAATGCAGCGACCCCCCACCCCGCAGGAAAGGGAGGCGGGAATGCAGCGACCCCCGCTCTGCAGGAGACAGAGGCGGGAATGCAGCGACACTCCCCCCCTGCAGAAGACAGAGCCGGGAATGCAGCGACCCCCCCCCTGCAGGAGACAGAGGCGGGAATGCAGCGACCCCCCCCCTGCAGGAGACAGACGGGAATGCAGCGACCCCCGCAGGAGACGGACAGGAATGTGGAAGCAATCAAAGGACTCCTTGCCTTAGGAAGGAGGCAGATCAGGCATACATGGATCCGGGCTGCAGCTCTTCGCTTTGAGGCCATCGCTTCTCCTCCAGCCTGAACAAGAAGTGGGTCCTGATTGAGACCAGATTGGCCGGGAGTTCCGAGACTCTCTGGCCAATCGGGTTTCAGGAGCAGCTTCGGCCCGGGAGGAGAATCAGGAAGACAATAGCGAATACCAATTCGCTATTGTCACACCAGTGGGTGATCTCACCCTTTTTTGAAGCCAATTAGATAGCTCCCAACTGTCCCTAATTTGGGGCAATGTCCCTCTGTCCCTCATTCCTCCTCATTTGTCCCTCATTTTGGTCTGCTCCATATAGATGTATATAAAATGCACTTTTTGTCTATCAAAAAGTGTTTCTCAGCGCTAAACCTTTCATCTGATTTCTAAATTTCTGCATTTGTAAAAAAAAATACATTGAAATCCATCCGTCCGGCACCCCGCATGTAGATTAGGGAACAGGACGCATAGGGGGTGGCGCCCCTAATGGATGGGCCACCACTCAATGGATTTTACTAGACCACACCCATTCCTACTTACTTACCAGACCTTAAATTACCTTTCCCTGAGCCCCATCCGGTCAACAGTCGTGCCCAGGAGGTGGGAAGAGTAGAGGGACTTTTTTTTCATTTTTTTGTGGCGTAGGAGGATAAAGTCAGTGCCAATGTTCCACTGCACCCCAGGGCGGGGTTATAGGTAGGGTTGGGGTCCCATCTGGAAGGCTGTATGGAGTCCCATGATTTCTAATGCCCCATACACACGATCGGAAATCCCGCCAGCAAAAGTGCGATGGGAGCTTTTGGTCGGAAAATGCGACCGTGTGTATGCTCCATCGGACTTTTGCTGGTGGCATTTCTGCCAGCAAAAGATTGAGAGCAGGTTTTTTATTTTTCGGTCGGCAAAAGTTCCAATCAGAAATTCCGATCGCCTGTACCAATTCTGACGCGCAGAATTCCTACGCATGCTCGGAAACAATTCGACGCACGCTCGGAAGCATTGAACTTAATTTTCTCGGCTCGTTGTAGTGTTGTATGTCACCGCGTTCTTGGCGATCGAATGTTCAGAGAACTTTTGTGTGACCGTGTGTATGGAAGCCAAACTTGAGCGGAATTCCATTGGAAAAACCATCCAAGTTTTTTTCTGATGGAATTTCCGATTGTGTGTACACGGCATAACATATACAGTGTCTATATACATATATATATATATATATATCTCCCAACTGTCCCTGATTTCGAGCTCCATTCCTCTTTCCCCCTCATTTGTCCCTCATTTCGGTCTGATCCATATAGATGTATATAAAATGCACTTTTTATCTTTCAAAAAGTGTTTCTCAGCACTAAACCTTTCATCCGATTTCTAAATCGCTGCATTTGTAAATTCCACAAGCCAATATAATGGGAATAGTAGTGGTAAAAAAGCACTTGTGGGTTTAACAAATCAATTTCTTTTGTACAATTCTCCTTTAAGGGGGTGTGGCAGGGGGGTGTCCTATGCCTGCACTCTTTTGCTAAAAGGTGTTCCTCATTCCCATCTCAGAAAGTTGGGAGGTATGATTATATATATATATATATATATATATTTAGCGCTGGCTCCTGAAGAGCACGCGCTATGTGTTTTTTTATTATTTAAAACTCCTAAAGCCACAGTTGGGTTTTAGGGTTGATTATACCAAATTATGGTTTCAGTACCAGTCTAGCTGGGTTGCACCGGGTTCTGCTTGGCCACAGGTTTCGCTGTCACCACTGGCAAGTGTGAGAACGCGGTTTAGCTAGGCGTATTGAGTGCCATTCTTTCTCGAAACCAGCCCAGTGGGAGTGTCATCTTGCTGTGTATTCTGGGAGAGGGTACTTAAAGCGGGAGTCCACCGGGACTCCGCGTTTTTTTTTTTTTTAAAAGCCAGCAGCTACAAATACTGCAGCTGCTGACTTTTAAAATAGTGACACTTACCTGTCCAGCGCGCCCGCGATGTCGGCACCCGAAGCCGATCTCTAGATCGTCTGTAAGGTGCTGCCGCCGCCATCTTGGGTATGGGAATCAGGAAATGGAGCCTTTCGGCTTCATTTCCCGGTTCCCTACTGCGCATGCACGAATCGCGCTGCGCAATAAGGACGGTCCCCGCTGCCTCTGGGATCTGTGTGTTTCCCAGCAGGCAGCGGGGCACTTGCGGAAAGGGGCGGGCACTTGCGGAAAGGGGTGTAATCTACGCCCCTTTCCGCAGAGAGCTATCCCGGAAGTGTACTGTACAGGTATCTGCACCCCCCTCCCCCTGAAAGGTGCCAATTGTGGCGCCGGAGGGGGGAGGGTTCCGATGAGCGGAGGTCCACTTTAGGGTGGACCTCCGCTTTAAGGTACTGAGATCACGTGCTTCTGGGGTTCCGGGCCAGAAGATCTTTCTGTCTGCTTGGTCCTGGTCCTCCTGACCAGCCCCCATGGCCCTCATGGCCTGGGGTGCGGATCCATCCAATTCCGAGTCTCGGGGCTGGCTAGCCGGAGGCAAAGCAACTGGAAGGAGGATTCGAAGGTGGTCCGGTGCCGTCTCATCTGTGGAGAGGCCCAGCAACTGGAGAAGCAACCAGGGGAGGACTCTTTGGGAGAAGGCCATGCTGAAGGCTGGCTTCTCAGAAGGAGCCTGGAGGCTTAGTTGAAAGACACCAAGTGAATCTACACTCATACGGTATCGCCGGACGAGATACTGGTACCGTATGATAGCTCTCTAAATTTATTTATATCCTTCAGTTACATCCAGGTCTGTGGCAGAGACTTTGTTTTATCTAAACACTCTATCGGCTGCTAGACCTAGTGAGAGGAGGTTTATCCGGTAGCTGTGAGTGGTAATTCTCTGGATTTCTATAGTGAGAGACTTCCTATTCTTTGCAGTTCCAAGAGAACCTGAACTTCCTACCCAACCCTCTATCCTCTATTGAGAGACTGTTCTGTCTACTTGTTGTCAAATAAATATCCCAAAAGTGGATCCAGTGTCAGTTTCTGCAGTTCCTTGGGCCATCTACCTCGGGAAACCCCTAGACGTACACGAGTTCAAGAAGTTAACGGTAATCCCAATAAAACCAGCTGCTGCTTCGGGGTTAGCGCTACAAATATATATATATATATATATATATATATATATATATATATATATATATATATATATGTAGCGCTAACCCCGAAGAAGCAGCTGGTTTTATTGGGCTTACCGTTAACTTCTTGACCTCGTATACGTATATATATATATATATATATATATATATATTTAGATTTATTTTATTCTTCCTCATGGGGTCAGGAATGTATGGGTGTAAATGGGGGGTACATCCTGAAATTCAACTTTAAATTTAATGATGGGACCTGAGCACTGCCGTCAAACAGTTATTATACGCAAGTTAGAGGGACCCATGCTTAGAATGTACGAAAGGCTTCCCGATTCTTTCCACTAGGCCTCTGCAAATATCACTCCACTGCAATTCCTCCGCAATGAGTCGGTGACCATTATACGTTTGGCAGGTTTTTGTGCTCAGAAACATGTAATATACCGCTCAGAGCTCATCCTGCACTTACCAGACACTGATCCCCCCTCTTGTTCCATGTAGTGTAGGTTAAATGTATGTAATTAGATAATAAAGATAATACAGACAGGGCTGCCCTGCGGAGCAAGCTTTGATGGCGTACACGGGGTGACGCGACATTCACAGAGTCTCTCTGTTTCCCCCCCCCCCCCCCCTGTATAATGAACAACGGCACTCGCCCGCCGTGACACGCGCACTCAGCAGCCCTGAGAAATGACATTGAGGAGACGAAGACTGTATCACTCGAGCAGGATGCATAATCTTTTGGGGAAAAGCCAACAGGTTATGCTTCATATAATGGGCAGTGATGGAGTATTGGACGTCGTCCCCACATCCTCTCGTTGCAATTTTATTCCAGCTGCTCATAAATTGCTCCAAAGTAACTGACACACAACAAATGGGAATTAACTGCTTGTCCGCCGGAGGTGGAGGCGGCCTCTGTGAAAATATAAACCTACCATGTACAGAATGGAATTTAATGGTGCTGGGTTTTCTTTTTACAATTTCCACATGGAACATATTTTCTCCATTTTTGTTCCCTTTTTTTGCATGATTCTTAATTTTTTCTTATGGCCTCTGGGCTAACTGGCGGGGATGTTGCTTGGGTCCTAATGGACCCAGGGCACTGTTGGGCACCCCACTAAGGTAGAAAACCTGGTAAATGCCATGGTGAACAGCACTCACAATGGTGTACTGGACATCATCCCCATATCCTCTCCTTGAAATTTTATTCAAGCTGCTCAAAAGTTGCTACAAAGTAAATGACACACAATATAAATTACCTGCTTGCCTGCCGGGAGTGGAGATGGTCTCAACCAAGGAAGAAAAGTTGGGCAATGCCAAAGTGAATGGCAAGATGGAGACTTGGATGTCTTTGGCTACGTTGGATGTTGATGGGGGTCATAATGGACCTAGGGCACCACTGACCACCCCAAAGAAGAAAAGATGGGGGGTGCCAATGTGAACAGCAAGATGGAGACTTGGATGTCTTTGGCTACATTGGATGTTGATGGGGTCATAATGGACCTGGGGCACCACTGACCACCCCAAAGAAGAAAAGGTGGGAGGTGCCAATGTGAAGAGCAAGATGGAGACTTGGATGTCTTTGGCTATGTTGGATGTTGATAGGGTCATAATGGACCTAGGGCACCACTGACCACCCCAAGGAAGAAAAGGCGGGGGGGGGGGGGTTCCAATGTGAACAGCCAGATGGAGACTTGGATTTCTTTGGCTACGCTAAATGTTGATAGGGTCATAATGGACCTAGGGCATCACTGACCACCTCAAGGAAAAAAAGGTGGGGGGGGTGCTAATGTGAAGAGCAAGATGGAGACTTGGATGTCTTTGGCTACGTTGGATGTTGATAGGGTCATAATGGACCTTGGGCACCACTGACCACCCCAAGGAAGAAAAGGTGGGGGGGGTGCCAATGTGAACAGCAAGATGGAGACTTGGATGTCTTTGGCTACGTTAAATGTTGATAGGGTCATAATGGACCTAGGGCATCACTGACCACCTCAAGGAAGAAAAGGTGGGGAGGGTACCACTGCCAATGTGAACAGCCAGATGGAGACTTGGATGTCTTTAGCTACTTTGGATGTGGATAGGGTCATAATGGACCTAGGGCATCACTGACCACCCCAGGGAAGAAAAGGTGGGGGGTGCCAATGTGAACAGCACTTCTGATGGAGTATTGGTCATCATCTCTGCCAGAGGTGAAGATGGCTTCTTTAAAAAAAAAAAAAAAATACAATGCTTTAAATGACATTTAGTGGCACTGGGTTTACTTTTTACAGTTTCCACCTACTGTATAACATATTTTTTGTTACTTTTTTGCAAGATTCCTCGTATTGGACATCTATGGCTACAATGAATTAAGCTAACTGGCAAGAGCGTTGGTAGAGTCCTCTTGGACCCAGGGCACTGTTGGGAACCCCAGCAATGGAGGAAATTTGGGAAATGCCAAAGCAAACAGTGCTCCTGATGGAGTATTGGACGTTGTCGCAGCATCCTATTGCTGCAATTTTATTCCAGCTGCTCATAAATTGCTCCAAAGTAACTGACACACAACAAATCTAAATTGACTACTTGTCCGTTGAAGGTGGAGATGGCCTCAGTGAAAATATATAATGTTTTAAATGTAATTTGGGTCTTCTTATTACAATTTCCACCTGTAACATATCGTCTCAGTTTTTGTTACTTTTTTAGTTTTTTTGCATAATTCCTCACTTTGCTGTTTTCCTAATGACCTCTGTGGCCACATTGACTTGGGCTAAAAGACTGACATGTTGATAGGGCCCTAAAGGACCCAGATGACCATTGGGCACCCCACAAAGGGGGAAAACATGGGGAATGCCCAAATGAACAGCGCTCATGATGGAGTATTGGACATAACCTCCACATCTTCTTGCTGCCATTTTATCCCGGCTGCTCATAAATTTCTCCAAAAGCACATCAACTGTGAATTAACGGCATGTCCGCCAAGGTGGAGATGGTCCCTGTGAAAATATAAACCTATGAAGTTCCAAATGGAATTACTTGACACTGGGTTTTTGTTATTAAAACTTCCACCTGTAATGCCGCATTCACACGATCGGAATTCTTGTCGGAAAAAGCTCTGGTGGTTTTCCCGTTGGAATTCCGACGGAATTCCGCTCAAGCTGTCTTTCCTACAAACGGTCACACCAAATTCCGTCCGCCAAGAAGTAGGTGACATACAACACGTACGACGGGACTAGAAAAAGGAAGTTCAATACCCAGTAGCCAATAGCTTCCATCTCGTAGTTGAATCTGAGCATGCGTGAGTTTTTGCACGTCGGAATTGCATACACACGATCGGAATTTCCGACAGAAGGTATTTCCATAAGGAAAATTGAGAGCATGCTATCAAATTTTTGCTGCCAGGAATTCGGCCAGCTAAATTCCGATGGAGCCTACACACGGTCACATGTTCCGATGAAAAGCTCTCATTGGTCTTTTGCTGGCCGAAATTCCGATCGTGTGTACGCGGCATAACAGCTTCTCAATTAAGAACAGGAAAGGACCTTGGTAGAGTCCTAATGGACCCAGGGCACTGTTGTGCAACCCACCAAGGGAGAAAATTTGGGGAATGTACAAGTGAACACTGCTCATGATGGAGTATTGGACGTTGCCCTCCATAGTTGCTCAAAAATTGCTCCAAAATAGCTGGCACACAACAAATGTGAACTAACTGCTTGACCGATGGCCTAAAAAAACTATGATGTTCCAAGAGGAATTTAGCGGCATTTTTTATTTATTTTTTTTGCAATTTACATCTTTTTTACAATTTCCTTTCCTCACTTTGCTGTTTCCTAATGGCCTCTGCCGGATTGAGTTCACTGCCGTGGGCATTGATAGGGTCCTAATGCACCCAGGGCTTTGTTGGGGACCCCATTCAGGAAGAAAAATGGGGAAATGCCAATGTGAACCGATCTTCTGTCCTTTTCGATTCCCTCTTATCAGTTTTATTTTCCCTTACCCCCTCTCTTTCATGTTTTCCTGTATCGATCACTCGCTGTGCTTCATTAAGAAAAGGAAGAGGCCGGTAAATTAAATATTCACCAGCCCCTTCCCCGCACTCCACCCTGAAAAGATCCTCCACACATGGGGGGGGGGGGGGTGCAGAAAGAATCCAACTGAGCATCTCCACCAACAACAATAGATGTAAGCTTTATGTTTTTTTATATGTTAATTATTGGTTATTTATATTTGTTAATGAAAAGGCTTATATGGCCAATTTAACTCCAATTTTGTGTGGCGTGGTCACTACGGGAAGGCAGGGCTGGACTGGGACAAAAATTTGGCCCTGGACTTCATCCAGACCAGCCCACTTTAATTTTGCAAACAAGCACAAAAACAGTATATAAAACTATACGTATTTGTGCAAAAAACATAAGTAGCATATCAATAACCTCTTTTATTATTTCACTTATTGTTCTCTGTATTTTTCTCATCTTTCTCACATCACTGCGTGAAGTTGAGGGCGAGCCGCGCAGCCATTACTCACTGAAACCGGCCCACTGAGCCATCGGCCCACCGGGAAACTCCCTGTAGTCCCAATGGCCAGTACATGCCTGCGGGAAGGGTGGGTGGGGTTTTTGGCATAGCAGTAACAAGACATATTAGTCAAGTGTGCTCCAATTTGCTCCACCAAGGAAACAATTCCTACTTGATCCTACAAGACAACCAGGTCCCCCCCCCCCCCAGGATCAGCAATCTAGTAAACTCTCCAGTGCACTTATCTATGTATCATACTTAGTAAATCGGGGGTGAGGTCTCCCAGCCACATCACCGGCGATGAGTGAATGGCCCCGTGAGCGAGCTTACATCTTCAGCAGCCCGGGCCCCGGGTGTGTCAGCGTGAAAACGTGTGTGACATTCATTTGTTACTTGTGACACTTTTTTTTCTTTCTTAACCTATTGCACATGCAAATTAGGTCATGCAAATATGTAGAGGGAGACTGCATGAGTGAGCAGCACAGATGTAATAATGGCATAGACGTAGAATGGCGTTCATTTATTACCTGAAAACAGGTCATCTCGGAGGCTCCGCTGGGCACTCTGATAATAAATGAGACCTGAGATGAGATGATGGGGCATCCACAGATGGTACGCGGCCCGCCTGGCCTCCTTCTATTTACTCTTCAATCTGACACAAAATGTAGCCATAATCCGGGAATGACGATCGTTAGAGATGGAAACCCTGTATATAGTTCTGGTAGCAGAACTTTTATTTCCTTGGTTATCAATCATTATACCAATTGTACATAGTTCCAAATATGTAGTATAAGATTTTAGATTCTATAATAAATTATTATTTATTTTTTATTTTTACCACTTCCAGACCGCCCACCGTCGTTATATGTCGGTGCTTTGAAGAGGAATATTGTTGTTATGGCAGCAGCTAGCTTCCATAACCCTGGCACCCTCTTCTTCAGCGGGTGGTCCGCTTCAAGATAAAAGTGGTCTCTGTGGTGGATTCGCTGGTACTGATGGCGGGTACTGCTGGCTGGTACTGCTGGCGCATACTGTTGGTGGGTACTGCTGGCTGGTACTACTTGGGGGTACTGATAGCGGGTACTGCTGGCTGGTACCGCTGGCTGGTACTGCTGGAGGTTACTACTGGCTAGTACTGCTGGCTTGTACTGCTGCCTGATACTACTTGCGGGTATTGTTGGCTGGTACTGTGGGCGGGTACTGTTGGCTGGTACTGCTGGTGGCTACTGATGGCTGGTACTGCTGACGGGTACTGCTAGCAGGTGCTGCTGGCTGGTACTGCTGACTGGTACTGCTGGCAGGTACTGCTGGCTGATACTACTTGCGGGTACTGCTGGCGGGTACTGCCAGCTGGTACTGCTGGCGGGTACTGCTGGCTTGCACTACTTGCGGGTATTGTTGGCTAGTACTGCTGACGGGCACTGCTGGCTGATACTGCTGGTTGATACTGCTGGCAGGTACTGCAAGTGGGTACTGTTGGCTGGTACTGCTGGTGGGTACTGTTGGCTGGTACTGCTGGTGGGTACTGTTGGCTGGTACTGCTGGCAGGTACTGCTGGCTGGTTCCCGACCCACCATCCCTGAGCATCAGCGTGACAGGAGCCATCTCTATACAGGAAGCATGGGCTTTGCTTCCTCTAGTGTCGGCTCCGTTCTTCGTACTGATGTGCGGGGATTGGCGGGATTTGTCTGGGCTTGCCGACCCACTATCCCAGAGCAGGAGGTGGTGCTAGGGGCCTCGAGGTCGTTAATATTTTCTTGGGGGGGATTGCCCCCCGCTGCCCCCCCCCCGGATCTTCCCCTGGTGCTGAGGTGTGTTTGCTTTGGAAGAATAAATCATGTTGGGTGTCCATCGTATGTGAATGCCGCCGCCACATTATGTAAAACTATTACTTTAGCTTTTTCCATCTTAGAATGGGGGGGGGAGGGAGTCTCCAGATTGTAGGCCTCTTCCACACTGGGGCATTTTTCAGGCGCTACAGCGCTAAAAATAGCGCCTGTATAGCGCCTGAAAAAATCTGGCCCCTTTCACTTCAGTGTGAAAGCCCTCCGGCTTTCACACTGGAGCGGTGCGCTAGCAAGATGGTGAAAAAAGTCCTGCTAGCCGTATCTTTGGAGCGGTGAAGGAGCAGTGTATTCACCGCTCCAAAACCGCTCCTACCCATTGAAATCAATGAGGCAGCGCGGCTATACCACCGGAAAAGCGCCGCTGCAGCGGCACTTTGCGGGCGGTTTTGACCCTTTTTCAGCCACTAGCGGGGGTTAAAACCGCCCCCGCTAGCAGCCGCATACCGCCGCTAAAACAACGGTAAAACGGTGCTAAAAATAGCGCCGCTTTACCGCCACGGCCGCTCCCGCCTCAGTGTGAAAGGGGCCATACTGAAATTTAAAGGATACCTTGTCTGATAAAAGGTTGAGAAACACCGGTATATAACATACCCTTTTAATCTTTTAAAAAGTGTTTCCAAGTGCTAAACTTTTCATCCAATTACTAAATTGCTGCATTTGTAAATGTGAAAACCCAATATAAAGGAATAGTAGTGGTTAAAAAAAAAAAAAAAATATATATATATATATATATATATATATATATATATATATATATATATACAGTGGTGTGAAAAAGTGTTTGCCCCTTCCTCATTTCCTGTTCCTTTGCATGTTTGTCACACTTAAGTGTTTCGGAACATCAAACCAATTTAAACAATAGTCAAGGACAACACAAGTAAACACAAAATGCAATTTGTAAATGAAGGTGTTTATTATTAAAGGTGAAAAAAAATCCAAACCATCATGGCCCTGTGTGAAAAAGTGATTGCCCCCCTTGTTAAAACATACTATAACTGTGGTTGTCCACACCTGAGTTCAATTTCTCTAGCCACACCCAGGCCTGATTATTGCCACACCTGTTCACAATCAAGGCATCACTTAAATAGGAGCTGCTTGACACAGTAAGGTCCACCAGAAGATCCTTAAAAGCTACACATCATGCCGAGACCCAAAGAAATTCAGGAACAATTGAGAAAGAAAGTAATTGAGATCTATCAGTCTGGAAAGGGTTATAAAGCCATTTCCAAAGCTTTGGGAATCCAGCGAACCACAGTGAGAGCCATTATCCACAAATGGCGAAGACATGGAACAGTGGTGAACCTTCCCAGGAGTGGCCGGCCGCCCAAAATTACCCCAAGAGCGCAGCGACGACTCATCCAAGAGGTCATAAAAGACCCCACAACAACGTCCAAGGAACTGCAGGCCTCACTTGCCTCAGTTAAGGTCAGCGTTCATGCCTCCACCATCAGGAAAAGACTGGGCAAAAATGGCCTGCATGGCAGAGTTCCAAGGAGAAAACCACTGCTGAGCAAAAAGAACATCAAAGCTCGTCTCAATTTCTCCACAACACATCTTGATGATCCCCAAGACTTTTGGGACAACATTCTGTGGACCGATGAGACAAAAGTGGAACTCTTTGGAAGGTGTGTGTCCAAGTATATCTGGCGTAGAAGGAACACTGCATTTCAGAAAAAGAACATTATACCAACAGTAAAATATGGTGGTGGTAGTGTGATGGTCTGGGGCTGTTTTGCTGCTTCAGGACCTGGAAGACTTGCCGTGATAAAAGGAACTATGAATTCTGCTGTCTACTAAGAGATCCTGAAGGAGAATGTCCGACCATCTGTTCGTGTACTCAAGCTGAAACGAACTTGGGTTCTGCAGCAGGACAATGATCCTAAACACACCAGCAAGTCCACCACCGAATGGCTGAAGAAAAACAAAATGAAGACTTTGGAGTGGCCTAGCCAAAGTCCTGACCTGAATCCTATTGAGATGTTGTGGTATGACCTTAAAAAGGCCGTTCATGCTCGAAAACCCTCTAATGTAACTGAATTAGGACAATTCTGCAAAGATGAGTGGGCCAAAATTCCTCCAGGACGCTGTAAAAGCCTCATTGCACGTTATCGCAAACGCTTGGTTGCAGTTGTTGCTGCTAAGGGTGGCCCAACCAGTTATTAGGTTTAGGGGGCAATCACTTTTTCACACAAGGCCATGATGGTTTGGATTTTTTTTCACCTTTAATAATAAACACCTTCATTTACAAATTGCATTTTGTGTTTACTTGTGTTGTCCTTGACTATTGTTTAAATTGGTTTGATGTTCCGAAACACTTAAGTGTGACAAACATGCAAAGGAACAGGAAATGAGGAAGGGGGCAAACACTTTTTCACACCACTGTATATATATATATATATATATATATATATATATTTGTATAATTCTGCTTTAAAGGAGGGAGGGAGGGTGGCGGGGCCCTATGCCTGCATACTTTTGCCTATAAATGTCCCTTGTTCCCATCTCAAAAAGTTGGTAAACTTCACTGCACCCTCCCAACACATAAAACCATTGGGCCCGGGGCACCCGCCCTTGTGTCCCCCCCCCCCAACACCCCATTTCCCTCAAGTCCCGACCCTGATTATGACTTTTAGATTGTTTTCTGTTTTATTCGTTTTGATCAAAGCACTCATCAATCATAATCTAAGCGTGTGTCTCTGCCATGCCAGTACCATTCCATGAATAAAGTCTATCCCCATGGAATTTGTCCTCAATGTATGCAAATATTCGTATAGGCTATAGTGAATATACACAGATTTTTTTTTTAATAAATAAAATCTAGTATGCTTTACAAATGTGCGCTCAAAATTCTTCACGAGAAGGCGCCTCGCTCACCCTTTTTTTTTTTTTGTGCTCCATGTTAGTGAATGGGCTCCTCAGTCTGGACCATCCATGGTTGGTATCTCCAAGCTGGTGTCATTAGCATCGCAGCCATTTGTCTGGATTGATAACGTCCTGAATATACATAAAGGAGACGACTTCAAATGACGGAATGAAAAGATCTTACAAGGAGGACATCCTCGTGTGCTAATGGAAGGAGATCAGGGGGAGAGATTTGCAATGGTAATGTGTGCTAAGACCTAAAAAAAACCCCAAGGAACATGGGAAGACATGGAGGGCCGTGTGACCTCATAGAGAAAACAGACAGGCCTGAATGCAAAGCGATGCGGGGAACTGGAACACCAATCATCTCCCAAGGTTTTCTTTTTTTTTACAATGTTGTACCCTAAATATGGGTTCAACAGGATACATAACCGCTTGAAGACCACTTGAAGACCACCTGAAGACCACTTGAAGACCACTTGAAGACCAAGCTTTTTCTGTTTATAAGTTTAAATCAGTATTTTTTTTTGCTAGAAAATGACCTAGAACCTCAAAACATTATATATATATATATATATATATATATATATATATATATATATATATATATATATTTTTTAGCAGAGACCCTAGGGAATAAAATAGCAATCATTGCAAATCTTTACATCGCATGGTATTCACGCAGCAGTTTTTTCAAACGCAATTTTTTGGGGTTAAAAAATAAATTTTAACCACTTAAGGGCCAGCCGCCATCGTTGAACGTCGCTACTTTGACGTTAAAGCGGAAGTTCACACAAAAATTGAACCTCCGCTTTTCGGGAGCCCTCCCCCACATTTGGCACCTTTCTGGCAGCAACTAGCTGGACTGTCGCAAGATCACTTTTATCGGGAGTTGGGCGGGAGTAGGGTTGCCACCTGTTTGGGATTCACCCAGACAGTTATGGCTACCGCTGCCACCGCCTTATTCAGTCACCCGGCCCCTTTTCGGGTGCAGGGCGCCTGAATTACAGTGGCAGGGGGTGTTTTTGAAGCACCTGATTAGAGCCATTGGCTGGGCGCTCGCAGGTCACTCAGCTGTGTTAGAAAAGCGAATGAATATTCGCTTTCTTAACACTAAAATGCCTCTCTGCCAATCAGGTGCTCAGATCTGTTACCCATCACCTGATTGGCTGAAACGACAGCCAATCAGAGATGATGGGAAGAATGATCATCCATTTATTTTTTATTTTTTGCATGCTAATCTCAGATCGAATCTGAAGAGTTTACTAAAGTCACGAAAATTTGCATGTGACAGAATAAAAATTCAGGAGTGATGTCATGGGTTGTAATGTATTTGTATTGCATTTTTGAACGCACCTATAGATAAATTCATGTGCTGCATTAATCTATGGCCGCCGCTGCCACCCCCTATTCAGTCGCCCGGCCCCTTTTCGGGCGCCTGAATTACAGCGGCGGGGGTGTTTTTGATGCACCTGATTGGAGCCATAGGCATCTAATAGGCGTCAAAAAAGGTGACCCGTGAGTGCCATGCTGGGCACTTGCAGGTCACTCAGCTGTGTTAGAAAAGTGAATAAATATTTGCATTCCTAACACTAAAATGCCTCTCTGCACCCGTCACCTGATTGGCTGAAATGACAAGCGCTGTAATTGGATGTCTATCAAGCGTCCAATCATAGCAGAGGACGGGAAGAGAGGACGAGAGAAGACATCGAGGAGCTGTCCCACAGAGACAGGGTAAGTACAGACAGTGGGTGGGGGGCGCACTGGCAGCATTTGATATGGCACAGTGGCTGCGCTTGATGGGGCACAGTGGGAGCATTTGATGGGGCACATTGAGGCTGCATGTGATGGGGCACAGTGAGGCTGCATGTGATGGGGCACAGTGAGGCTGCATGTGAAGCACAGGGAGGCTGCATGTGATGGGGCACAGTGAGGCTGCATGTGAAGCACAGTGAGGCTGCATGTGATGGGGCACAGTGAGGCTGCATGTGATGGGGCACAGTGAGGCTGCATGTGAGGCACAGTGAGGCTGCATGTGATGGGGCACAGTGAGGCTGCATGTGATGGGGCACATTAAGGCTGCATTTGATGGGGCACAGTGAGGCTGCATGTGATGGGTACAGTGAGGCTGCATTTGATGGGGCACAATGAGCCTGCATTTGATGGGGCACAGTGAGGCTGCATGTGATGGGGCACAGTGAGGCTGCATGTGATGGGGCACAGTGAGGCTGCATGTGATGGGGCACAGTGGCTGCACTTGATGGCACAGTGGAAGCATTTGATATGGTACAGTGGCAGCAATTGATGGGCACAGTGGCGGCAATTGATGGGCACAGTGGCTGCGTTTGATGGTACAGTGGCGGCAATTGGTAGGCACAGTGGCTGCGATTGATGGTACAGTGAGGCTGCAATTGATGGGGTTTTTTCCCAGAATTTTTCAGTTTGTTTGCGCCCCCCCCCAAAAAATTTTGAGCACCAGCCGCCACTGGGTATATGGCTGGCATGCCATTAAAGTTCATGTGTGTGTAAGGCAGTTGTTCCAATACCTTTGGATAAAATAGTGTATGAATCTGTCTTTTTTTTGGTAATATTATTTTGGTGCTGACGCTTCCTGGCAACGGGAATGTGAAGATTTTGACCTTTGACATAATTTCATGGTAAAAAAAAAATAAAAAAAATATTGGGTTCCCGGAATTTCTGGCATTCCCAGGATCCTCTGGGGCGGTGTGGCGGTGAGCTGGTTAAATCGGAGAGTCGCCATTTAGAAGGAATTAGTGATTTGCTCCCGGGCTCCCTCCTCCGGCGTTGGTGATGCCCCCCGGTGGTAACATTGTGCCTAATTGGGAGAAGCGCTGAATTACAAAACTCCGAGCCTTATTATTCATTTATGAATCCGCAGCGCACTACAAAGATCATTTTCTCCACTTCCAGGGTCCTCCGCGGACAATATTTTCCAGCTACTTATCAATGAAAACAGCTGGATGTAAATTATTAATGTGTGGCACAAATGACTTAATATCTAGAAAATGTCATTTTTTTGTTTCTTTTCTGTTGGTGGAACGACATCACCGGCACCCCGACCATGACATATCCCCTTCCTGTAGATTAGGGAGAGACGATTAAATACGACCCTCTACTTCCACTTATCTGAATGTGACAATAAAATCAGGGAGCTCCGTGCCAATCGTCCCCATACTGACTGCATGGGTACAATGTATCCTCTGTGTGCCCAAAACCACCAATGTCCTCTACTGGGATCTCCTATACTTGGATGTCCTATACTGGAATGTCCTTTACTGGAATGTCCTCTACTGGGATGTCCTATACTGGGATGTCCTCTACTGGGATGTCCTGTACTGGGATGTCCTATACTGGGATGTCCTATACTGGGATGTTCTGTACTGGGATGTCCTGTACTGGGATGTCCTCTACTGGGATGTCCTGTACTGGGATGTCCTCTACTGGGATGTCCTGTACTGGGATGTCCTGTACTGGGATGTCCTATACTAAGATGTCCTGTACTGGGATGTCCTATACTAAGATGTCTTATACTGGAATGTCCTGTACTGGGATGTCCTATACTGGGATGTCCTATACTGGGATGTCCTGTACTGGCATGTCCTGTACCGTGATGTCCTAAACTGGGATGTCCTAAACTGGGATGTCCTATACTGGCATGTCCTATACAGGAATGTCCTATAATGGGATGTCCTATACTGGCATGTCCTATACAGGAATGTCCTATAATGGGATGTCCTGTACTGGGATGTCCTATACTGGGATGTCCTATACTAAGATGTCCTATACTGGAATGTCCTGTACTGGGATGTCCTATACTGGGATGTCCTATACTGGCATGTCCTGTACCGGGATGTCCTATACTGGGATGTCCTATACTGGCATGTCCTATACAGGAATGTCCTATAATGGGATGTCCTGTACTGGGATGTCCTATACTGGGATGCCCTATACTGGGATGCCCTATACTGAGATGTCTTGTACTAGGATGTCCTATACTGGGATGTCCTATACTGGGATGTCCTATACTGGAATGTCCTATACTGGAATGTCCTATACTGGGATGTCCTATACTGGAATGTCCTATACTGGGATGTCCTATACTGGGTTGTCCTATACTGGGATGTCCTATACTGGAATGTCCTATACTGGGATGTCCTATACTGGAATGTCCTATACTGGAATGTCTTGTACTGGGATGTCCTATACTGGAATGTCCTATACTGGAATGTCTTGTACTGGGATGTCCTATAGTGCAGCTTAGCAATCATTAGCGGCTGCATTCGTTTTTTTTTTTTTTTTAGGCCCCCCCCCTCGCGCTTTCACCTGGCGATATGGACAGTAACACATCTCCTGCTTTAGAGCGCCCCTCACTGTGGAGGAAGGAAAACAGGAGACCCAGCAGACAGCAACATTGTCAGTCTTGGGGGGGGGGGGGTGTTAGATAGACTAGCAGATTTAGATACACTATCAAATTGAAGCCAAACTCCATCTCACACTTTGTAATCAGTTACAGAAAACAGTTTTGTTCCAGTAGGGAAAAAAAGTTTTACATGAACCCAGGAGGAGGGATGGAACTGAGATGCACTCCTGAACCCTGCACTCTATATGTAGCACACTCCTGGACCCTGCACTCTATATGTAGCACACTTCTGAACCCTGCACTCTATATGTAGCACACTCCTGAACCATGTACTCTGTACATAGCGCACTCCTGAACCCTGCACTCTGTACATAGCGCATTCCTGAACCCTGCATTCTGTGCGTAGCACACTCCTGAACCCTGCATTCTGTACGTAGCGCACTCCTGAACCCTGCATTCTGTACGTAGCGCACTCCTAAACCCTGCATTCTGTACGTAACGCACTCCTGAACCCTGCACTCTGTACGTAGCACACTCCTAAACCCTGCATTCTGTACGTAGCACACTCCTGAACCCTGCATTCTGTACGTAGCGCACTCCTGAACCGTGCATTCTGTACGTAGTGCACTCCTGAGCCCTGCACTCTATATGTAGCGCACTCCTGAACCCTGCACTCTGTACTCTGTACGTAGCGCACTCCTGAAATCTGCAATCTGTACATAGCGCACTCCTGAGCTCTGCACTCTGTACGTAATCCAGTCCTGAACCCTGCACTCTGTACGTAGCGCACTCCTGAATTCTGCGCTCTGTACAGAGCGTACTCCTGAACTCTGCACTCTCTACGAAATGCACCCCTGAAGCCTCCGCTCTGTACGTAGTGCACTCCTGAGCCCTACACACCGTACATAATGCCCTCCTGAACCCTACACTCTATATGTATCACACTCCTGAACCCTGCACTCTTACGTAGCACACTGCTGAGCCCTGCACTCTGAACACAGTGAAATCCTGAGCCCTTTACTCTGTAAGTACTTGTAGCACACTCCTGAACCCTGCACTCTGTATTTATGGCACTCATGAACCCTCCATTCTATACACAGTGCACTCCTGAACCCTCCACTCTGTACATAACGCACTCCTGAACCCTCCATTCTGTACATAGCGCACTCCAGATTTCTGTGCTCTGTACAGAGCGTACTCCTGAACTCTGCACTCTCTACGTAACACACCCCTGAAGCCTCCGCTCTGTACGTAGCACACTCCTGAGCCCTACACTCTGTACATAATGCACTCCTGAACCCTGCACTTTGTATGTAATGCATCCCTGGACTTTGCACTCGGTACCTAACGCACTACTGAATGTAGTGTTCCTCAGATACAACTGGCGCTTTCAGGGCAACCATACCGCTAATGTGGCCCGCTATGAAATTGAGTTTGACACCCCTGATCTAGAAGCTGGAAATCACTGTAGTAGGCGTCATACTCCAGTATCTAATATATAACAGCAATACCATTTCTCATTTTGCCCCCTGAATATTTATACATTTTTTTATTGTATTGATTATTAATAATATAATAATAATAATAGTCATATAGCTCAATATATATAATACATTTTAAGTTGTATTTTTTATTATATGTATTATTCATATTTATTATTTAAATAATAATAGTTATTGTTATTACTATTTATATTTAAAGAATAATAATAATAATAATAATAATAATAATACTACTACTACTACTACTACTACTACTAATAATAATAATAAAATATTATTAATTAAATATAAATAATAATTTTTAAATTGTATTTTTTTATTTATTACTTCTATTTATCATTTCTATTTTAATAATAATAATAATAATAATAATAAAAATAATAATTATTATTAATATTATTATTATGTAAACGATAAATATAAGTACTAAATAATAATTTAAAAAAAATTATTATTTATATTATTATTATTTATTAAATATAAATAATACTTTTTAAATTGTATTTTTTTTATTATGTATTACTTATATTTATAATTCACATAATAATAATAATGCTACTAATAATAATAATAATAATAATAATAATAATAATAATAATAATTTTTGTTATTATTAATATTATTATTAATATTATTATTCATAATATTGTTATCACATTTTTATTACTTATAGTTATCATTTACATTTTAATAATAATAATATTTTTTTATTATTAATATTATTATTATTATTATGTAAATGATAAATATAAGTAATAAATAATAATAAAAAAATTCAATTTAAAAATTATTATTTATATTTTAATAATAATAATAATAATTATTATTATTATTATTGTTATTATTATTATTACTACTATTTAAATATAAATAATACTTTTTAAATTGTATTTTTTTATTATATATTACTTATATTTATAATTTACATAATAACAATATAATTATAATTTTATTACTTACAGTTATCATTTACATTTTAATAAAAATAATAATAATTATTATTATTGTTATCCCATTTTTATTAATGAGCGAAAAATAGGTTCTGCAGCAGCTGCCCCTTGCTTTTCCATATCCGCCCCTCTATTTGAAATCAGCCTCTTTTCTGCCACCCGGTTGGCGCGCGGGATAAGGATGGCCTAAAAACAGCCATTTTCCCCCCGTCAGAGCGGAAAGCCTGCTGGGTGATAGCGATGACACACATAGCAGCATTTTTCATTTTGATAAATCCCATATCTTGTTGCCTTGTGTGGGCCGTAAATATCTTTTATGTCACTCTATCACCTTTGTTAAGCAAACGCCGGAACGGAACTGGGGGGTGCCCGGCGCTCTGATAAATGCAGAAACTCATTTGCTTTGTGAGTGATTGAGTGCCAACCCTCCTCATATTTGTTAAGATTCCAGCGTTAGCATGAATAAGTAATGAGCATTCCGGGGCTTTTTAAAATATTTGATTGTATCTTTGTAATGGATTTGCGTCTGCCTCATTGTTCCGAAGCCCCCGCCGCTCTGTTGGTGTTGCGGCTCCTAACCCGCGCTGTCCGTCTTTATCAATGGACTTCGAAGTCAATTACACCTTTTTTTTTTCCTTTTTGCGAGAAAGATTGCCGTGTCATAACATTGTTACCATAAAAGAAAGTTCATTGCCTCCTTTCGGCGCGACCGCCTAACGTTTATTGAGCGCTGAGATGAATTAAGGAAAATCGGGACGGATTCGCTGCCTTGGTATCATAATAATCTTTTTAAATATTTAGAAGAAACATTTATAAATAAAGATGAACGAGGCGTAATAACGCTCAGTTATTTGTAAGTGTAATTTACGTTGGCGGCGAGAAGAATGGGCGCAAGAATGCGATAATAATCCGAATCATTGTATCGAGTTAGGCAGTGTGGGTCACTCCAGCTGCTATGGAACTGCAGGTCTCAGCATGCCCTAAGATATTCAAGGGCTGGAGCTTCCTTTCATTTCCCAACTCTTCTGCCCCTCCCCCCCAAGGGGAACTATAAAGCCCAGCACTCCACTTATTTAAAGAAGAAGTATCATTTATTTTTTATGACCCCTTTCTTTATCCTAGGGGACAAAGTATACGTATTACTTTATCCCTTCTTCCTATGTGCTGTGCAAAGCCAGCAACCTAGTTGGACAGGATATCCCCCCCCCCCCCCCATCCCCATCATGGTTGTCCGACAACACAGCTAGCAAGGAGATAGCTGCATTGATAGCTGCCATTTGTATCTCTGGATCCAAGTACTTTCTTACAAGGGTGGCAGGCGGAATGCAGAGGGGTGGGAGGCTGATAGCCTGACAGGACATCCCTCCATCCCCACCACAGTCACCCAACAACACAGCTAGCAAGGAGATGGATTATTGGATCTATATCTGGCACATATTTCTGGTGCAAAGCACTTTGAAAAGGCTGGCAAGAGGAATGCAAGGGATGGGAGATTGGCGGCACAACCCCCTCTGCATTCTTCTTGCTGGTGCATGTCTTAAACAAGTGCTTTCCTGAGACAAGGATGGCAGGAGGAATGCAGAGGGATGGAAGGCTGACAGCTCCCCCCCCCCCCCCCCATTCTTCTTTCTTGCCAGTGCATGTCTTGAGCAAGTGCTTGGAGCCAGAGATAATTCCCAGCTATTAATGCAGCCGTGTTTTTGCTAGCTGGGTAGTCGGACGGGACATCCCTCCATCCTGACCACAGTCATCCGACAACACAGCTAGCAAGGAGATGGACTGCTGCATCTATATCTGGTACATATTTGTGGTGCAAAGCACTTTCCCAAGACAAGACTGGCAAGAGGAATGCAGAGGGGCAGGAGGTTGGCATAATTCCCGGCTATTAATGCAGCCCTCTCTTTGCTAGGTGAGCAGCCGGACAGGACATCTCTGCATCCCCACCACAGTCACCCAACAAGGCTGGCAAGAGGAATTCAGAGGGATGGGAGATTGGCACAACCCCCTCTGCATTCTTCTTGCCAGTGTATGTCTTGAGCAAGTGCTTGGAGCCAGAGATACTTGCCAGCTATTAAAGTGGAGGGCCACCCAAAAAAAAAAATGCATTAATAAAAAAAAAAAGAAAAAAAAAAAAATTACATTTTTTTCACTTACCTGAAACGCTGTTGCTAGGAAGTCTTCCTAATCTGCCCCTTCCTATTCCGCGGCGCTTCCTCCTCTTCGGTGAGCGGCCCCGTTGCCTTCTGGGACATGTGTGTGTCCCAGAACACAATGGGGCCATTCGCGAAGCGCCGCGCGACTCGTGCATGCGCAGTAGGAAACGGGCAGTGAAGCCGCAAGCCTCCACTGCCTGTTTCCCTTCGTTAGGATGGCGGTGCCAGCACTCGATCCGATGGACGGATCAGCCTTGGGGCAGCCGACATCGCGGGATTGTTGGACAGGTAAGTGTCCTTATTAAAAGTCAGCAGCTACAGTGTTTGTAGCTGCTGACTTAAAAAAAAAAAAAAAGGAATGGCCGGAATGCCCCTTTAATGCAGCCGTCTCCTTGCTATTTATGTAGTTGGACAGAACATCCCTCCTTCCTCATCACAGTCATCCAACAATGCAGCTAGCAAGGAGCATATTTGGCACAGATTTCTGGTGCCAAGACAAGCCCGGCAGGAGGAATGCAGAGGGATGGGAGGCTGACACAACCCCCTCTGCATTCTTGCTGCCAGTACTTGCTATGTTTGATCCAATTGCTTTCCTGAGACAAGGACGGCAGGAGGAATGCAGAGGGATGGAAGGCTGACACAACCCCCTCCACATTCTTCTTGCCAGTGTATGTCTTGAGCAAGTGCTTGGAGCCAGAGATACTTGCCAGCTATTAATGCAGCCGTCTCCTTGCTACTTACGTAGTTGGACAGAACATCCCTCCATCCTCATCACAGTCATCCAACAACGCAGCTAGCAAGGAGATGGCTGCATTTACAGTATATTTGGCACAGATTTCTGGCTCCAAGCACTTTCCCAAGGCAAGGCTGGCAAGAGGAATGAAGAGGATGACACAACCCCACTTTGCATTCTTCTTGCCGGTGCATGTCTTGAGAAAGTGCTTGGAGCCAGAGGTAATTGCCAGCTATTATTGCAGCCATCTCTTTGCTAGCTATGTAGTTGGACAGGACATTCCTCCATCCCCACCACAGTCGTCCGACAACCCTGCTAGCAAGGAGACAGCTTCAGCTATATATGGCTTAAAGCACTTTCCTGAGACAAGGCCAGCGGGAGGAATGCAAAGGGATAAGAGGCTCACACAATCCCCCTCTGCATTCTTGGTACCAGTACTTGCTATGTTTGATCCAAGTGCTTTCCTGAGACAAGGACGGCAGGAGGAATGCAGAGGGATGGGAGGCTGACACTGCCCCCTCTGCATTCTTCTTGCCAGCACATGTCTTGAGCAAGTGCTTGGAGCTAGAGATACTTGCCAGCTATTAATGGAGCCATCTCTTTGCTAGCTATTAGGGATGAGCCGAACACCCCCCGGTTCGGTTCACACCAGAACCTTCGAACGGACCAAAAATTTGTATGAACTTTAGAACCCTATTAAAGTCTATGGGACTCGAACATTCAAAATCAAAAGTGCTAATTTTAAAGGCTAATATGCAAGATATGCAACAGACAACACCAGCAATAAGGGGTATCTTCAGGTATATACTGTGCTGGAGGCACACAACACACACTTTAACTCCTGCAGATGCCTGTATGAGAGAACACCAGCAATAAGGGATATCTTCAGGTGTATACTGTGCTGGAGGCACACAACACCCACTTTAACTCCTGCAGATGCCTGTATGAGAGAACACCAGCAATAAAGGGTAGATACCGGTGTATAATGTGCTGTGCTGGAGGCACACAACACCCACTAACTCCTGCAGATGCCTGTATTAGAGAACACCAGCATAATAGGGTAGATACAGGTGTATACTGTGCTGGAGGCACACAACACCCACTAACTCCTGCAGATGCCTGTATTAGAGAACACCAGCAAAAAGGGTAGATACAGGTGTATACTGTGCTGGAGGCACACAACACCCACTAACTCCTGCAGATGCCTGAGAAAAGAACACACTGTCCCTGCCTATCTTGTTCTTTCCCTGCATGCCGGAACACACTACACAAGGCCGCCGCGCTGGCGGCCTTATATAGTGTGGGGCGTGTACTAAACCCCCTGAGCTATAATTGGCCACAGGCTAGAATTATTGCTCTCACTCTACCGATTGCAGCGATACCTCATGTGTGTGGTTTGAAAACCTTTTTTTATATGCGTACGCTACTCGCGTATGCATTCGCTTCTGCACACAAGCTCATTATTTTCCTTATTTATTTTAGCTTTTATTTTTACACCGTTCTTTAAAAAAAAAAATGAAAAAATGGTGTCACTTTTATTCCTATTACAAGGAATGTAAACATCCCTTGTAAAAGAAAAAAAGCACGACGGGTCCTCTTAAATATGAGATCTGGGGTCAAAAAGACTTCACATCTCATATTTACACTAAAATGCAATAAAAAAATAAAAATAAAAAAAAGGTTGTCATTTAAAAAGATACAAAAAAAATGTCCCTTTAGGAGCTATGGACGGAAGTGACTTTTTGACATTGCTTCCACCCTGAAATGATATGGAGACGGGTGGGGGCCATCTTCCCCTCACTCGTCTCCATAACGGCGGTGGGTGGTCCGGAAGTGGTTAAAGCGTGACATGTAAGGTATCCATTTACTCAGTCTTTACATCATCATAATTGGGTTATCTATAGTGTTTGTTCGCATTAAAAGTAATTAAAGTTGTATTTTTAAAAGAGCGCTGCGCAAATACTTTATGACATAAAATATGTCATTTTATTCTCCAGGGTCTCTGTTGAGATATATAATATATATATATATATATATATATATATATATATATATATATATATATATATATATATATATATATTTATAAATATATTTATATTTATAGTTTTATATATATATATATATATATATATATATATATATATATATATATAAATATGTATATATATATATATATATTTTTTTTTTTTTTTTAAATATATATATATATATATATATTTAAATATATATATATATATATATATATATATATATATATATATATATATATATATATATATGTTTAGGGGTTCTAAGTAATTTTTTAGCAAAAAATTCTGATTTAGACTTTTTAAACCAAAGATTCCAGAAAAGCTCCGGTCAGCAAGTGGTTAACCCTTGCACAGGGGGGATGTGTAGACGAGCGATATATTTGCGCAATTTGCTCTCCCCTTCCAACTCTGCTGGTTGTCTCGGAACAGAGTTGCCCTTTAATTGAGCTGGAGCACAGTAACAACACTCAGACTCTCGGCAACAACGCGACTCCGATCCTTAACGGGCGAGACGCTGGCCTCATTTATAAATTATCACTTTAATCCCGGCCTATTTGGTGTGATTATTATACGGAAAGGCTTATTCTGAGGCTTTTCAGATGCTGTGTAAATATATCAATTTAGCTTTCAAAAATAATTGAAAACTTATTTGTAGAAATGAAAAATGACTCGCCGCAAATTAACAAAATCTGACTCCGGTATATGGAGAAGGCGGCCGATTGGTGCAGAATTAAAATGAGGCGCCTCGACAGCTGAGGGAGGCTTTACAGCCTCCGATGTTTAGTATGTGGTAGACACTGAAGTCAACCTATAATTTACCATTTGTATTCCATCACACATAAAAATACAGATAAACAACAAAAAAAAAACAAAAAACAACAAACAAAAAAAACCTATGATATAAAAAGACAAATAATAATAAAAAAAAAGGAAATAAATTCCCTTTTATTAGCTATGCGAACATTGAAATATAAACATTTTTTGGACTTTATTGTTTTTTCATTTTCCTGGAGGCATTGGGAAATTTGTCTCATCTGCATACTTTTTAAAAGGGAATTGCAGAGTATACCCTGTTGAGTATACCGTGTTATTTTCCAAATGATGCAAAAGTTCAAAAACGACTGATAAAGGTATTTTTTTCAGCTCAGATAGAGTTGTAGCCCCCCCCCCCCTCCCCCCATTGTCCAAAACAGGGGTTTCTATGTTAATTTCGTTTTTGTCTCGGCTATAGTTCATTTAGACTGATTGTATAGCTTTTCACCTGGTTTTTCCTTTAGCTTAAATTGTCTTGTGATTGCTCACTGTTTCCAAAAGATGTTCCTGGACTCACTGGTCATAGTATGAGATTTCATAGACAAGACTAAGTTATGAATATTTATATTTTCTTCAGCCAATCCAGAAGGAGGTTTGGACCACTGGTGTGTGCTGGGGGGGGATATAACTATTTGGGACAGGTCATATGCTCTCGCTCTTCCCCTGGGTTGAGGCCTAAGGAGGTGTTGCTGGATGAAGCTCTGCTGTTAGGAGGTGTGCACCACTGGTGCATGCTGGGAGAGGGTATACATATTTGGTACAGGCCATGTGCTCTCTCTCTTCCCCTGGGCTGAGCCCTAGGGTGGTGTTTCTGCATGGATCTCTGCTGTTAGGAGGTGTGCACCACTGGTGCATGCTGGGAGAGGGTATACATATTTGGTACAGGCCATGTGCTCTCTCTCTTCCCCTGGGCTGAGCCCTAGAATGGTGTTTCTGGATGGATGTCTGCTGTTAGGAGGTTTGCGCCACTGGTGCATGCTGGGGGGAGGATATAAATATTTGGCACAGGGCATGTGCTCTCTCAGGGTAAAAACAGCCAGGTGGAGGGGAAGACAGGGTGAATACAGCCAGGTGGAGGGGAGGACAGGGTGAATGCAGCCAGGTGGAGGGGAGGACAGGGTGAATGCAGCCAGGTGGAGGGGAGGACAGAGTGGAGCAGCCAGGTGTAGAGGAGGGGGAGGACAGAGTGGAGTAGCCAGGTGGGTCGAGGACAGAGTGGAGCAGCCAGGTGGGGCGTAGGACAGAGTGGATGCATCTAGGTGGGGAGTAGGACAGAGTGGATGCAGCTAGGTGGGAGGTTCACACCAGTGATAAGGGTCTGTCCCTCTATGGAAGCCTTCACCCCTGGTCCGCACACCTGAAGGTAAATTCTTACCTTGGAGGATGATAACAGAATCACTGGAACTTTCTTTCTGGCTCCCTCCATCCGACAGCCTCGTGGTCCCTCTTCTCCTCTCCTGGTCCTCTCTTCCCCCTCCTGCTCAGAATGCTGGGGGCTGCAGTAAACTCCCAGGGAATTGTCCTGGGCCCACTGGTATCTGGGACTACATGTCCCATAATCCTCTAGGTGTTAGTTTTAAATTTCAGCAGAGATTGCCGGGCGGGTGAAAGAGAGCCTCTCGGCTCTAGAAGGAAAGGTGGAAATCCCCCGCAGCTGCTTCTGTCTGTGTCCCAGTTTAGGCGTCGCTGCCCTGTGCCCTGTGTCAGCAGCGGCTGATGGAGGTCGGCACCCGCTACACAAAAAAAGGTGTTTTAATCGGGGGGGGGGGGGGGGGATGAGGAGGCACAGCATAATGTTGGTAGGGCCATGACCCCCTCTGTCCCTGCCTAGTGATGCCACTGGCTGTACGGGCCAACTCCTGCTCTCCAAAAAGGGTTCTCCCAGTGCCCTGGGTTCTCTCACACTTCGTGGGAACTGAGATTCCCTCCAGCCCCTCTGTGGACTCGCTAGTCACCTCAGCTTTCTCAGTCTTTCCAGACCCACATAGCTATCCTGACTTTCCCAGTTCTATGGACAAGAACTCCCCAAACATAGGGTCTCGTCTCCTAAGAAGGTCACAGCTCCTGGTTGGAGCACACCACTAGGGATGAGCCGAACACCCCCCGGTTCGGTTCGCACCAGAACTTGCGAACGACCCCCGCGTTCGATACGAACGTTAGAACCCCATTGAAGTCTATGGGACTCGAACGTTCGAATTGGAAAGTGCTAATTTTAACGGCTAATATGCAAGATAGTGTCCTAAAAAGGGTTTGGCGACCTGCCTTCTGCCCCAGGGGACATGGGTCACTGCAAAAAAAAGTTTTAAAAACTACCGTTTTGGTGGGAGTACTGATTTTAATGACGATTAAAGTGAAAAAAAAAAAGTGAAATATTCCTTTAAATATGGTGCCTGGGGGGTGTCTGTAGTATGCCTGTGAAGTGCCACGTGTTTCCCGTGTTTAGAACAGTCCCTGCACAAAATGACATTAAGCGGAAATAACACCATTTAAAACTGCTTGCGGTTTTAATGTTATATCTGGTTCCTGCAATATGGTTGAAAATCATTCAGAAAAATGGCATGGGTAGCCCTCCCTGCCCATTACCAGCCTATTTGGGTCTTGTACGCATATTAAGGGGAACCCTGTACCCATATTAAAAAAAGGAAATGCGTGTGGCCCCCAGGCCCTATATACTCAGAACAGCAGTATACAGGCGGTGCAAACAAGACTGGGACTGTGTAGGTTTGTTGTGTTAAGTTGAATCTGTTTGTAATTTTCAACTGGTACATTTTTAAAGTGTAGCTCCAGTCAAAAAAACTATTTTTAAGCTTTTTGGAAAACATAGGGAAGGGTTATCACCCCTGTATAATTTATTTTGTCGTCCATCTTTTTTCATCTCACTTGCTGTTGTCTCCTTCCGTTTGCAAGTAGGAGATGTTTGTAAGTTGGATGTTTGAAAGTAGGGGCCTGCCCTATATGCTCTGCAGAAATGGCGGAACAAGGTGTTGGTTTTGCAACAACATTGTAAGCCCTCAAAGTGACTCTTGGTGGGCGCTGGAGCGCCCTGCTGTGAACGATTATATCAAGAATTGTAATTACATGCCATTGTTGAACAGTGGTAGAAAAATTGACCTTTGGTGGTTGTGGTGCTGGTGCCACAACACTATAAGTCCTCACAGTTACTCTGGGTGGGCACAGGAAGGGGCCCTCCTGTGAAATATTATATCAAGAATTGTAATTACATGTCCCTGTTAAACAGGGGCAGAAAAATTGGGCCTTAGGCACTGGTGCCATCACACTGCAACCTCTGCCATACACTATAGTTTTATTGCAGGAATTAGCCCTGCTGCAAAGCATTGCATCAAAAATTGTACTTAAACGCCCCTGTTAAACAGGGGCAGAAAAATTGGGCCTTAGGCACTGGTGCCATCACACTGCAACCTCTGCCATACACTCTAGTTTTTTTGCAGGAATTAGCCCTGCTGCAAAGCATTGCATCAAAAATTGTACTTAAACGCCCCTGTTAAACAGGGGCAGAAAAATTAGGCCTTAGGCACTGGTGCCATCACACTGCAACCTCTGCCATACACTCTAGTTTTTTTGCAGGAATTAGCCCTGCTGCAAAGCATTGCATCAAAAATTGTACTTAAACGCCCCTGTTAAACAGGGGCAGAAAAATTGGGCCTTAGGCACTGGTGCCATCACACTGCAACCTCTGCCATACACTCTAGTTTTTTTGCAGGAATTAGCCCTGCTGCAAAGCATTGCATCAAAAATTGTACTTAAACGCCCCTGTTAAACAGGGGCAGAAAAATTGGGCCTTAGGCACTGGTACCATCACACTGCAACCTCTGCCATACACTCTAGTTTTTTTGCAGGAATTAGCCCTGCTGCAAAGCATTGCATCAAAAATTGTACTTAAACGCCCCTGTTAAACAGGGGCAGAAAAATTGGGCCTTAGGCACTGGTGCCATCACACTGCAACCTCTGCCATACACTCTAGTTTTTTTGCAGGAATTAGCCCTGCTGCAAAGCATTGCATCAAAAATTGTACTTAAACGCCCCTGTTAAACAGGGGCAGAAAAATTGGGCCTTAGGTACTGGTGCCATCACACTGCAACCTCTGCCATACACTCTAGTTTTTTTGCAGGAATTAGCCCTGCTGCAAAGCATTGCATCAAAAATTGTACTTAAACGCCCCTGTTAAACAGGGGCAGAAAAATTGGGCTGCTGGCATCACCCAGAACCAAAAATGTTCTTCCAACATATCAGCGGAGGAGGAAGAGGATAGACAATCAACATAACAGGACAGTCACTCAGCATCAGCATAGGCAGTCTTGAAGGGATGTGGTATTTCAAAAAAAATTATTCGGTTACATCAGCTTCAGGTGCTTGGTAGCTGTGGGTGATCCAAGACTGATTCATCTTGATGAAGGTCAGTCGATCAACTGATTCGGTGGACAGGCACACCCTGTGATCGGTAACAAAGCAGCAGCACTGAAGGTGCGTTCCGAAAGAACGCTGGATGCAGGACAGGCCAGTAGCTCAATTGCATACTGTGCAAGCTCTGGCCAGTGATCCATCCTCAAGACCCAGTAAGCCAGAGGATTTTCAGTGGGAAAGGTGTCCAAGTCTGACCTTGCCCCTAGGTATTCCTGCACCATGTAAATTAGACGCTGGCGATGGGTGCTGGAACCAATCATACCTTGGGGCTGCGGACTAAAACATTGTCTGAAAGCATCAGTCAGACGGCCACCTTCTCCACCGCTCCTTCTGACTGATGCCTCAGCAACACGTTGTCCAGGACCAGGAGTTTGTGACCTCCCAGTCTCTGGGAACGCGTTGCACAGACCTTTCTGCAAGGCCTCCCGGAGATGTCTCATCCTCTGCTCCCTCTGCGATGGCAAGATAAGGTCGGCAACCTTACCCTTGTACCGTGGATCAAGGAGAGTGGCCAGCCAGTAATGGTCCCTCTCCTTGATCCGAAGAATACGAGGATCCTTCCGCAGGCTTTGCAGGATCAGGGAGGCCATGCAGCGTAGGTTAGCTGAGGCATTCGGTCCGGAGTCCTCAGGGTCACTAAGGACAACATGATCCGCAGCTACCTCCTCCCAGCCACGTACAAGTCCACGTGTTTCTTGGGACTGTAAATCATCCCTATAAGACTGCTGCTGCTGATGCTGAGTGCCAGCCTCCACCTCCATGCTGACACAATCATCCTCCTCCTCCTCTTCCTCCTCCTCACCCTCTTCCTGTGTGATGGGTGGCACAGCAGGAACACTGTCTGGATAAAGGGGGCCTTGAGAGGCAAGGAAGTCCTCCTCTTCCTGCCTCTGTTCTGCCTCAAGTGCCCTGTCCATTATTCCACGCAGCGTATGCTCCAAGAGGTGGACAAGAGGTATAGTGTCACTGATGCATGCACTGTCACTGCTCACCATCCTTGTGGCCTCCTCAAACGGTGACAGGACAGTGCATGCATCCCTGATCATGCCCCACTGGCGTGGTGAGAAAAAACCAAGCTCTCCTGACCCTGTCCTGGTGCCGTAGTCGCACAGGTACTCATTGATGGCCCTCTGCTGTGCAGCCGCTGCAGCATGGCCAATGTTGAGTTCCATCTGGTGGGCATGTCACATATAAGGCGGTTCTTGGGCAGGTTCAACTCCTTTTGGAGCTCAGCCAGCCGAGCACAGGCATTAAATGATCGGCGGAAATGCACACAGACTCTCCTGGCCTGTTTCAGGACATCCTGTAAGCCGGGGTACCTGCCCAAGAACCACTGCACCACCAGGTTAAGGACGTGAGCTACACAGGGCACATGGGTCAGTTGTCCCTGTCGGAGGGCGGAGAGGAGGTTGGTGCCATTGTCGCAAACCACCATTCCTGGCTTAAGCTGGCGTGGCGTCAACCACCTCTCGGCCTGCCCCTGCAGAGCTGACAAAACATCCGCCCCAGTGTGGCTCCTGTCCCCCAAACAAACCAGCGCAAGCACGGCATGGCATCGTTTTGCCTGCGTACTTGCGTAGCCCCTGCAACGCCTACGGAGCACCGCTGTTTCTGAGGACAGAGCACTGGAAGAGGCCATGGAGGAAGAAGAAGAGGAGGGGGTGGAGGAGAGAGGTGTGTCACAACCAATAGTAGCATTTTGGAGGCGTGGTGGCGGAACAACCTCCAATACTACTGCACCTTGTCCTGCATCCTTCCCAGCAGCCAGAAGAGTGACCCAATGGGCCGTGAAAGACAGGTAACGTCCCTGTCCATGCCTGCTGGACCATGAGTCAGCTGTAATATGCACCTTACCGCTGACCGCCCTGTCCAGCGAGGCAAGGACATTGCCTTCCACATGCCGGTAGAGAGCCGGAATTGCCTTCCGTGAGAAAAAGTGGCGTTTGGGGACCTGCCACTGAGGAACCGCACATTGTACAAACTCACGGAAGGGGGCCGAGTCTACCAACTGAAAAGGCAGCAGTTGAAGTGCTAGCAATTTAGCCAAGCTAGCATTCAACCGCTGGGCATGTGGATGGCTGGGAGTAAATTTCTTCCGCCGGTCCAGCAGCTGGGGCAGGGACATTTGTCTGCTATAATCGGACGTGGATGTACCACTAGCAGAGTTCCCGGAAGCACTTGGCTGTGACACACCTAATTCTACACCTTCATTCCTCTCAGAGCAGGTTTCAGAGAGGACTGAAGGTCTAGTGGGGTTGGAGATGCCAGCTGATGAGGAGCAAGGAGAGGTCCGTTTTGTTCTTTGGTGTGGGTCTTTGAGGTATGCTTGCCAACGAGCTGCATGGCAGGTCAACATATGTCTGGTCAAGCATGTGGTGCCCAAGCGGCTGATGTTTTGGCCACGTGAGATACGCTTGAGACATATGTTGCAAATAGCAGCGGTGCGATCTGATGCACTCGTCTCAAAAAAGGCCCACACCAAAGAACTTTTAGAATAACGCGCAGAGGAAGCGCTCTGCGCAGAGGAAGCGCTCTGCGCAGGCGGAGCTCTGCGGTGTGATTCAGTCGGTGTGCTGCCCCTAAGCTGGCCCCCGGAGGGCATCCTGCCTCGTTGGACATGTGCCTCCTCCTCCTCCTCCTCCTCCCTCCTTCCAGGCACCCACGTGGAGTCAGTGCCCTCATCATCCCCTCCCTCTTCATCGCTGTAGCAAACCTGGCAGTATGCTGCAGCTTGTGGAACATGACTGCCAGATTGCTGTCCTTCTTGAGCATCCCCTCTCTCTGTGCTCACGCTACTGCCTTCCTCTAGCTGAGTGTCATCATCAGAGCCCACCAAACACTGGGCATCCTCCTGGAGCATGTACCCAACACTGTGCTCAAAGAGTTCAGGAGACTCCTCAGGAGGACGTGGTGGGTCTAGGGAAGGAGTCACTGATGATGACATTGAGAGGAGGGACGACGATGTGTTGGCAGCTGCTTTTCTACTACCCTGAGACTGGGTGAGAGAGGATGAGGAGGATGAAGAGGGCTTGGTCATCCACTCTACCAAGTCGTTGGCATGTTGCGGTTCAACATGTCCAGCTGCAGAAAAGAAGGACAAGCATGTCCCATGGCCACGTGCTGATGACAATGCACCGCGTCCACGACCAGCACTGTTGTCTCTAGACACAGAGCCTGCTTGCCCTCTTTTATCGGCTCGCGCCTGTCTGCCTCTCCTTGCTGGCCTTCCAGACATGGTAATGGCCTGAAGGGAGTTGGGTAAAACAGTAGTTGGGTAGTTTATATTGTGCTGGAGGCACACAACACCCACTAACTCCTGCAGATGCCTTTTTTATAGAACAGCAGAGTTAAAGGGGTATATACAGATGTATACTGTGCTGTGCTGGAAGCACACACAACTTCCAATAACTCCAGCAGATGCCAATCGGGCCCAAATAGAGAACAGCTATGTAGGTGGATAATAGCGGTATGTACTGGGTACAGAGCAGGCACACAGCACGCACTATCTCCTGAGTGACACTGCTGACTGCAAGCTCTATTGTTAAAGATGGACCACTAGCTATATAGGTGAGGTGAATATCACGGTGTATACTGCGGTCAGGGCACGCAGACAATAACAAGAAAACAGCAGAGTTAAAGGGGTATATACAGATGTATACTGTGCTGTGCTGGAAGCACACACAACTTCCAATAACTCCAGCAGATGTCAATCGGGCCCAAATAGAGAACAGCTATGTAGGTGGATAATAGCGGTATGTACTGGGTACAGAGCACGCAGACAGCACGCACTATCTCCTGACACTGCTGACTGCAAGCTCTATTGTTAAAGATGGACCACTAGCTATATAGGTGAGGTGAATATCACGGTGTATACTGCGGTCAGGGCACGCAGACAATAACAAGAAAACAGCAGAGTTAAAGGGGTATATACAGATGTATACTGTGCTGTGCTGGAGGCACACACAACTTCCAATAACTCCAGCAAATGACAATCGGGCTCAAATAGAGAACAGCTTTGTAGGTGTATATAGTGGTATGTACTGGGTACAGAGCACGCAGACAGCACGCACTAACACTACTGACTGCAAGCTCTATTATTAAAGCTAGATCACTAGCTATATAGGTGAGGTGAATATAGTGGTGTATACTGCGGTCAGGGCACAGACAGTAACCACTACACAAGAGCAAAATAGTAAATCAGCCAAAAACGATTGGTGTGTAACTGTGTTGAAGGTACACAGAACACCCACTGCTTCAGATGCTAACAAACACTACACGAGGCCGCCTGAAAGGCAGCTTTATATAGTGTGGGGCGTGCACTACACAGTCTGAGCTATGATTGGCCACAGGCAGGATGCCTGTGGCCAACCATTGCTCTCCTCGCTACTGGCGCTGCGATTGGCCAAGCATGCGGGGTCACAGTGCATGCTTGGCCAATCGTGAGACAGCAATGCATTGCGCCATCGCAGTGCATTGTGGGCCACACGAATTTTGCCGCGAACGGCCCAAACGTTCGGAATTCAGCGAACGCACGAACGACCGATGTTCGAGTCGAACATGCGTTCGACTCGAACACGAAGCTCATCCCTACACACCACTATCTTCACACATTCATCTTTTCTGAATGGCAGCAGCTGCCCTGAGCTATCCTCAAGCTTTCAATATAAGGGTCATGTGCACCTGGACACACACACTGCTGGAGTCCAATAAAACCTGGACTCTGGATTGGAGATTTCTTCCCTCCCAAGACACATCAAAATCTCCAAAGAGTCCAATCCACGAATACGAAGATCTCTGCTCATAAACGATACTTCTGAGTCCTGCACTCTGCACACGTGCAACCCTGTGTCCTTTTTCCCAACCATTTTCACAGCGGCAGGGCCTTGCACTGTCACACTGCTTAGAGACCAGTGTAATATGGGGAGCCCGAAATCACCAGCCAGCCAATTGTAAAGTAAATCGTCTTTATTGGTCTCTCAAAAACAAGCAAGCACAAATAGCTTGCAACCAGTCCTTAGTCCTGGTATATTGAAGACCACACAAAATGGCTCACTGCCAGTAGGTTTCCTGTCTATTTCAGGGTACAAAACAGCAGCCGGAGCTCAGCAAATTTAGTGTCAGTGGGCAGACAGCACACACAATCTCACAACTGTGGACTACTCCACTCCACCTCATAGATATGGGCTTCCTGCTACTTTTCAAGACATCCTTGCAGGTGGGATAACCCTTTTGGGACCAAAGGCCTTGCAATCAGGATTTGGAGGGTTTGACCCAGCCTAAAGCCTCTCCAGGCCTCCAAATTCCAGATTCCAAATGTGGACTACCAATCCAGAAAGTACTGAAATCAGTCCTCTCCTGTTTGACTGGACTACCCAAGAACCCCTCAACAGGCACTGGTAAAACCCCTTGAGTACTAAAATTGTCTATGAAATGCTCTCGCAATGGGGCCACAGCCGGTGATGGCTGGTTGTATATTTTTTTGGGGGGAGCAATCACCAGCCCCGCACTTACGCCATCTAGGTTGTGGACAGTGCTTCCTTTGGACGTCGGCTTCCCCTGCTTCTCCTCCTCCTCTGCATCAAGGTGGCTTCCATTGTGCATCTCCTCCCTCCTCCTCTTGGGCTACCAATAGGATTGCTTCTCCTCTCTGCCAATCGGGTGATGAGTCCTGCTTCCTGATTGGCCCGGGAGGAGAATTAGGAAGACAATAGCGAAAATTTATTTGCTATTGTCACAAAACTGGGTGGGCTCTGGGCGCAGTGCTCTGCGCCCCAAGCCCACCCCTTTTTAAAGCCTATTAGAGCCTCTGGCTCTAATCATGTGCTTCTAAAAAAAACTCCATTGGAATCCAATGCGTCTGGTGGCCTGCATATAGATTAGGGGGCCGGATGCATGGATTAGGGGGGGCAGCGCCCCCTGCACCCTACATTATGGGCCACCACTGGCCACAACCCAAATAACGGGGACCCATCCAGGACTCATCCCTGGCATCATTCTGTTTATTTTGGTGCACTCTCAAATTAAATATACAGAATAACGTATATCATGTAGATTGTGTAATGATATAAATCGACCAATAAAAAAATAATATGGTTACAGAAAGCATAGAGTTAAAAATCTTGTGATCATAAGTTCATCAAAAAGTTACCATAAGAGGATGTTTGTTCTTGTGGTTTGATGGCCCCGTTCAAAGACCAATTTCTAGGAACTTCTTGCCACAGGTTCTCCAAACATAAATCATAAGTTTCGATATATCATCAAACTTAAAAATACCAAGAGTACATGCAGAGAAGAAAACATTTTTTCATAAAGCAGCCATCTTATTTGCTACCTCACTACCCTTTTCTAATAGAATTCAATTAACTTTACAAAACTGTAAGAAGATATAAGATGAATTGTAGAGCAGAGCCCTTTTATTGTTCTCAGCAGAACTGAAGTTGTCTGCTTGAGCTCCGCACCTATAATTTGTGAGGAACATCTGAGGCTTCTGTTCCATGGCAGCTGCTGGTCTAATTTCAGCATTCCGGTTTAGGCTGAGCTGAACTCTCCACTTCTGTCTGTCCATCTCCACATCTCACCGTCCATCTCCACATCTCACTGTCCATCTCCACATCTAACCGTCCATCTACACATCTCACCGTCCATCTCCACATCTCACCGTCCATCTCCACATCTCACCGTCCATCTCCACATCTCATTGTCCATCTCCACATCTCACTGTCCATCTCCACATCTCACTGTCCATCTCCACATCTATCTGTCCATCTCCACATCTAACTGTCCATCTCCACATCTAACTGTCCATCTCCACATCTAACTGTCCATCTCCACATCTCACTGTCCATCTCCACATCTCACCGTCCATCTCCACATCTAACTGTCCATCTCCACATCTAACTGTCCATCTCCACATCTAACTGTCCATCTCCACATCTAACTGTCCATCTCCACATCTAACTGTCCATCTCCACATCTCACCGTCCATCTCCACATCTATCTGTCCATCTCCACATCTAACTGTCCATCTCCACATCTCACTGTCCATCTCCACATCTCACCGTCCATCTCCACATCTCACTGTCCATCTCCACATCTCACTGTCCATCTCCACATCTAACTGTCCATCTCCACATCTAACTGTCCATCTCCACATCTCACCGTCCATCTCCACATCTGACTTTCCATCTCCACATCTCACCGTCCATCTCTACATCTCACCGTCCATCTCCACATCTAACTGTCCATCTCCACATCTCACTGTCCATCTCCACATCTAACTGTCCATCTCCACATCTCACTGTCCATCTCCACATCTGTCTGTCCATCTCCACATCTGTCTGTCCATCTCCACATTTCACTGTCCATCTCCACATCTAACTGTCCATCTCCACATCTCACTGTCCATCTCCACATCTAACTGTCCATCTCCACATCTCACTGTCCATCTCCACATCTCACTGTCCATCTCCACATCTCACTGTCCATCTCCACATCTAACTGTCCATCTCCACATCTAACTGTCCATCTCCACATCTCACTGTTCATCTCCACATCTCACTGTCCATCTCCACATCTAACTGTCCATCTCCACATCTCACTGTTCATCTCCACATCTCACTGTCCATCTCCACATCTCACTGTCCATCTCCACATCTAACTGTCCATCTCCACATCTAACTGTCCATCTCCACATCTCACCGTCCATCTCCACATCTGACTTTCCATCTCCACATCTCACCGTCCATCTCTACATCTCACCGTCCATCTCCACATCTAACTGTCCATCTCCACATCTCACTGTCCATCTCCACATCTCACTGTCCATCTCCACATCTCACTGTCCATCTCCACATCTAACTGTCCATCTCCACATCTAACTGTCCATCTCCACATCTCACCGTCCATCTCCACATCTGACTTTCCATCTCCACATCTCACCGTCCATCTCCACATCTAACTGTCCATCTCCACATCTCACCATCCATCTCCACATCTCACCGTCCATCTCCACATCTAACTGTCCATCTCCACATCTCACCATCCATCTCCACATCTCACTGTCCATCTCCACATCTCACTGTCCATCTCCACATCTCACCGTCCATCTCCACATCTCACCGTCCATCTCCACATCTGACTGTCCATCTCCACATCTCACCGTCCATCTCTACATCTCACTGTCCATATCCACATCTAACTGTCCATCTCCACATCTCACTGTCCATCTCCACATCTCACCGTCCATCTCCACATCTAACTGTCCATTTCCACATCTCACTGTCCATCTCCACATCTCACTGTCCATCTCCACATCTCACCGTCCATCTCCACATCTGACTGTCCATCTCCACATCTCACTGTCCATATCCACATCTAACTGTCCATCTCCACATCTGTCTGTCCAGCTCCACATCTCACTGTCCATCTCCACATCTCACCGTCCATCTCCACATCTCACTGTCCATCTCCACATCTCACTGTCCATATCCACATCTCATTGTCTATCTCCACATCTCACTGTCCATCTCCACATCTCACCGTCCATCTCCACACCTGATTGTCCATCTCCACATCTCACTGTCCATCTCCACATCTCACCGTCCATCTCCACATCTCACTGTCCATCTCCACATCTCACTGTCCATCTCCACATCTCACCGTCCATCTCCACATCTCACCGTCCATATCCACATCTAACTGTCCAACTCCACATCTCACTGTCCATCTCCACATCTCACTGTCCATCTCCACATCTCACTGTCCATCTCCACATCTCACTGTCCATCTCCACATCTGTCTGTCCGTCTCCACATCTCACTGTCCATCTCCACATCTAACTGTCCATCTCCACATCTAACTGTCCATCTCCACATCTCACCATCCATCTCCACATCTCACCGTCCATCTCCACATCTAGCTGTCCACCTCCACATCTCACTGTCCATCTCCACATCTGTCTGTCCAGATCCACAGCTCACTGTCCATCTCCACATCTCACTGTCCATCTCCACATCTAGCTGTCCACCTCCACATCTCACTGTCCATCTCCACATCTGTCTGTCCAGATCCACATCTCACTGTCCATCTCCACATCTCATTGTCCATCTCCACATCTAACTGTCCATATCCACATCTATCTGTCCATATCCACATCTAACTGTCTATCTCCACATCTGACTGTCCATCCCCACATCCAACTGTCATCCTCCACATTTAACTGTCTATCTCCACATCTAACTGTCCATTTTCACATCTGACTGTCCATCTCCACATCTGTCTTTCCATCTGCAGGGTGACTGGTGCAGACACAGCCTCTGGATTGAGACCAAACTTGTTTTAAGCCTGCCAAGCCCTCAGTGTCATGCCTTGAAAAATTTCATAAATAATAAGTCTTACCTGTAACCTAAACCTGCACGGTTTCTGAGATATCCCCTGTATCAGCATGTGGCATCTTTGGCTCATGTGCACTGAAGCAATGAAGCAATGACAATTCATGCCGTTACTTCAGCTGATGTGCTGTTAGTGGTGGCTCCCAGGTGCATGCGGGACATCATCATGGCTCCGGCCAATCATAGCGCTGGAGCCCACGATACCCGGAAATAACTCCGGGAGACATGTCGCTGGACAGAGCAGTGTGCTGGGAACGATGCGGGGTGCTTCGATCTAAGGTGAGTATTTCAAAATGAGCTAGTATGCTGTGTAATAAAATAGAAGTTCTTAGGGATGGTAAACCGCCTCCTCACCACAATACTTCCGTGCCCCAGAGACACCGGAAGTGACGTCACTGGTTCCGCCCGACACATTGCACCACTTGTCACATGACTTCCTTCCCCTGAGTGCACATGGAAAGGGGGGGAGGAGCAGACAGAAGAATTTGCAAAAAACAAAAAAAAGCCCAAAAAAGGGGTTCAGAGAAGAAAAGATGAGTAAGAGGGAGAAGTGCCGCTTTGATCCCAACCTGCAACAACTCCTTACTGACCTTCGGCTTGTTTACTGACTATGCTTCTGCTTGATCCCTACCTGCTATATTTGCTAATGGACCCTTGGCTTTCTCACCTCCTGGTGGGGCGATCCTGAGGACTGTGATCTGGTACTAACACACAGCAAAACCCATCTCCACCATTAGGAGCTCTGGTGAACACCGCACCTCAGGTGAGCTTCCGCCAGGGTGACCTGCTTCTCCACTTATCCTGCTGGTTGGTGGGAGCATCGCTACTGCTGTAGCTACTGGTGTCTGAGCATAGGTGTGCGCAGTCTATTACATTAGGGTGTGCACCCCAAAGCTCAAACACACACGTGTGTAGTGTGTCTACATATATGTATATATGACCCCAGCACACTGATCTCCCTGATGGCACAGTGAAAGAAGTGCATAAACACATCTCTTCTGGCAGAGCCGGTTAGAAGGCAATCTTTCCCATCATCCTGCTGGCACACAGAGGGATAATGCTAATGTGCATGGGCTGGTTAGGGTGTGCCCAGGCACATCCGGCACACCCTGTGCGCACGCCTATGTTTCTAAGCCCGTGAAACCTTGTCCCCTTAGGAACCATTGTCCTTCACACCACTTTGGTTCCTTATCCTATAAAGCCACCTTATAGTTTCTCATCAGCATACTGAGAAACATTTTAATATATACAACCAAGGGTTTCTATGTTGGACTTGAGTGTTTAAAAAACAAAACAAAAAAAAAAAACAAAAAAAAAAACCTCTATATTTTGATCAATCTCCTATCTTCAATAGGGCTTAAAGCAAGGTGTATTTTTGCATCAAGGTGTTTTTTTTCCATGTATATAGATCCCCGTGTGTACTTTCCAATTAATTGTGGCTAATGATTTAAATGCTGTCGCCCCGTTACATTTTCTAAATGAAATCCTCAAAATTATTTCAAGTGATAGAACGCTAAGCCCAGCGATAATAAATCTGTGTAACAATGGGATTAGTGTTAAGAAACTAATGCGAATTCGATGCAAATCTGGCTGTGACGGCGGATTTGGAAGATGCACGCATTATGAACATGACACGATTAAAAAGAAATGGTCCTGATCCCATCTTTTAATACCTTCTCATTTCAGGAGGAGCCATGTTTAGGAAATACATTAGCTGAATCACATACAAAAGCAATTTCTGGCGTGGATTACTGATTCGCTAAGAACAAAATCTAATTAAAAGCAGTTTGCGAGATCCGGAGAAGCGGGATTATATCGTTAAACTGAGCCGAGGGGGTCAAGATTTGTCTAAACAGAAAGAGGTCAATGGAGGACCCATGTATGAATGTGTAGATACATACCTTCATGAGTCAAATGTACATTTTTTTTGCTGGAATCGAAGCCCGTTATATTTGTAATGGGTTATTTGCCTTCTGAATTAACTGCTAGAAATCTGTCCGTTGGAATACCAAAGAAAGGGTCTCCTAATTTGTTGAGTAGAACCTAAATGTCATATCTAACACAACTTCTGGACTTGATCGTTATACAATATAGGTGAGTTATATGAACACATAAGATACTTCACCTCCAAAATGGCCTGACCCCTGAACATGACGGTACTACAACCCAATTGCACGCTATACATCATTACATCAATAAACCCTCCCAACTACACAACGTGCCCTTACCAATGGTATTGGACATTATATAAGCCTTAAATACCTTATACGAACATAGAGAGCTACACCTCCAACATGCTCTGGCCACTGGATACTATTATAAGACGTGACCATACTTAGACCTAGACCACTGGATCTTGAACATGACTTGACCACTGGATGTTATCTTTTATTCCTGTTACACTATATACAGACGTGGGCACTGACCCCCCATATTTATAGAACATGGCTCCCCAATATGACCAACCACTGGACATAAGCACAACACCATTCTATTATATTGGATATGTAGCGGTTCCCCAGTAGGAGCTGCTGAATATTGTGGTCCCACCTGTCACCTCTGCCCAGCCCGGCATTCACTTCCCATTCACCTTAGAGACAATGAACAGTCTTGACATCTGTATTGACTGACACTTCCCCCAGATACCCACCCTTACCACAAACCCCCCTTTCTCCAAACCCATCCCCCCCATTGACAAGACCAGACTATGTTTGGAGTAAATGGCCGACAGGCCTTGGTTTATTAACCAATATATATATATATATATAAAAAATATAAACTTTCCAATAAATAACTCTTATTAAAGTGTAAACATCTTTCCATTAACCACTTTCAGACCAGACCAATTTGCTGGTCAAAGACCAGACCACTTTTTGCGATTCGGCACTGCGTCACTTTAACTGACAATTGCGCAGTCGTGCGACGTGGCTCCCAAACAAAATTGACGTCCTTTTTTTCCCACAAATAGAGCTTTCTTTTGCTGGCATTTGATCACCCCTGCGGTTTTTATTTTTTGCGCTATAAACAAAAATAGAGCGACAATTTTGAAAAAAACGCATTATTTTTTACTTTTTGTTATAATAAATATCCCCCAAAAATATATAAAAAAACATTTTTTTCCCTCAGTTTAGGCTGATACGTATTCTTCTATATATTTTTGGTAAAAAAAATCACAATAAGCGATTATTGATTGGTTTGCGCAAAAGTTATAGCGTTTACAAAATAGGGATAGTTTTATAGCATTTTTATTAATAATTTTTTATTATTTTTTTTTTTACTAGTAATGGCGGCGATCTGCGATTTTTATTGTGACTGCGACATTGTAGGGGACCCATCGGACATTTTTGACACATTTTTGGGACCATTGTCATTTATACAGCAATCACTGCAATATAAATGCAGTGATTCCTGTGTAAATGACACTGGCAGTGAAAGGGTTAACCAGTGGGTGGCAGTGTAGGGGTTAAGTGTTCCTAGGGGAGTGTTACTAACTGTGGGGGGGTTGGGCTTTCATTTAGTGTACACTGATCTCTGCTCCAATCACATGGAGCAGAGATCAGCGTCACTAGTTGCTAGGCAGAATAGACAAATGTTGTTTACACAGCATTTGCTCTATTCGGCCGCTCCGTGAGACGATCGCGGGGATGCCCGCGGCGATCGAGTCCGCGGGTCCCGTGACCGGACTCACGGGGGTCCCGACCAGCGCGGGAGCACGCCGCCGCCGGCGCGCTCCCGGTGGCAGGGCGGCATCGAATATTGGACGTACCTGTACGCCAATATGCCTGCCCGTGCCATTCTGTCTACGTACATCGTCGTGCGCTGGTCGGGAAGTGGTTAATACTGTATCATGGGTCATTAGCATACCCAAGACCCTACTGGTCACTGCACACTACATCAGTCATATCTTTAACCTCTTGACCTCCAGACGAAATCCCCTGTCTCGGAGGCTATACCCAAACCAGTGCAGTGACCTACCCCTTTTACCCTTCCCGGTTAACCCCATGTCACCGGGAAGTACAGATCCAACCACCCCCATCACCATGGATGGGTACAACATATTCTCCACCTGCACCACTTGACCTTATCAACTGACCCCAAAAAACTGCCCACCCCCGTAAACAAGCCCCCAACAAACCCCCAATAAAAGGGAGGGTGGGTGGGAATCTCATCCTCCTCTGCTCTCCGACTGCCCCTGGCTTCCGCTCGGCTTGCCGGCGAAACTGCCGCCCACAGCTCCGCTTTGCAGTGCAGACTTAAAGCGGCCGAAATACTATTCCTTAAGACGGCGACAGTGCAGTCAAAGCAACTGTCATGCCGTCCCTCCGCCCACAGCCTGCGGCTGCAGCTCCGTGGACTTTCTGTATGTTTGTTTTGTATTTTATTGAGGGGTTTTCAACTTCGATAGGGTTAGGCCCCATTCACACCTGGGCATTTCGTAGCTTGAAGCCTGAAGCTACAAAATGCAGGAGGGGAAAAAAAATCAATTATTCTCTAGGGAGAAGGTTCACATCTCCCCTCCAAAATGCCTGAAGCCAGAAGCTCAAAAACGCCTGAAGCTCAAACAAGTTCTGGAACTTTTTTTTTTTTTAGGCAGATTTGGGCGTTTTTTCTGCTTTTTACATTGGTGACCTTTTGACCTGCACAAAAATCACGGCAAAATGCTGTAAAAAAACGCAGCAAAAAATCGCAGCAAATCATGGTAAAATCGCAAGATTTTATGCCTGAAAATGTGAATGGGGTCTAAGGGAAATTATAGGATGCCCAGAATCAATAGTAATATCAATTGAAAGATCAGCAGGAACCTCTATTTACTCTTCTAGAGCTCCAGTCTCCTCCAGCACAACGATTATTTCCAGACTGTTTCTCTCTCTCTCCTCTACAATACTTGGTTCCTGGTACAGCTAGCACATGATAGGCCCAACTCTGACAGGCCTTAGCAACTGCCATTTGCAGGCAGGGACCGCGGGGGCCCCTTTGATATAGCAACAAAAATAGGAAAGTCTTTAGTGCTAACTGAACTTTGGTGGACTACTGATCCCATAAAAAGAGGAAAGGAGGGCGCACCGACCTTGTGCATTACCAATGGTAAAGTGTATTAAAATACTATAACAGCAATAGTCTAAACTGACCTGCTCTGACAAAAAATCTCACCTCTAGCACTTACCTAGGTAGAGGGTGGTACAGATATATAGAGCATCATGATTTCAACATGATTGACTGCTGGACGTGATCATGACACAATTATATTACACCCTATACTTGGAACACTACACCTCCAACATGACCGACCACTAGATGTGATATTAATGCAATAATATTACACTCTATAATTAGAAGACTACACCTCCAACATGACCAGCCATGGCACCTGATCATAATACAAATCTATTACTCTCTATACATAGAATATCACAACCCCAAAATGATTGACCACTGGACATGTTCAAATTACTACTCTACTACACTCAAGATTTAGAACACCACAACATCCAAATGATTTACCAAAGGACATGATCATCATACAATTCTATTATACTCCATACACAGAACACTATACCTCCAACATGGCTGACCTCTGGACATTATCAAAATACAGTTGTATTACATGCTAAACATAGAAAGCTACTCCAACATGACGCACCACTGGACATAATCACAACACCATTCTATTACACTCTATACATAGAACACTACACTCCCAACATGACCGATCACTCAGCATCACCATAACACAATTGCATTACACTCTATACATAGAACACTACACACCCAACATGAGTGACCACTGGACAAGACCATAATACAATTCTATTACACTCTATACATAGAATACTACACTTCCAACATGACCCACCACTGGACATCTTTAGAATTTTCATTTTTTTTAAACTCATTACATAGAACACTTAACCCCCCCCAACATGGCCGACTTCTGGACATTATCAAAATACAGTTTTATTGCATGTTATACTGTACAGAGAAAGCTATACCTCCAACACGATCCACCACTGGACATAATCATAGCACTCTTCTATTACACTCTATACATAGAACACTATACTTCCAACATGACCCACCACTGGACATGATCATAACACTGTTCTATTACACTCTATACATAGAACACTACACCCCAAACATGACCCACCACTGGACATGATCATAACACCATTCTATTACACTCTATACATAGAACACTATACTTCCAACATGACCACTGGACATAATCATAGCACCGTTCTATTACACTCTATACATAGAACACCATACTTCCAACATGACCCACCACTGGACATGATCATAACACTGTTCTATTACACTCTATACATAGAACACTATACCTCCAACATGACCCACCACTGGACATGATCATAACACCATTCTATTACACTCTATACATAGAACACTATACCTCCAACATGACCCACCACTGGACATGATCATAACACCATTCTATTACACTCTATACATAGAACACTATACCTCCAACAGGACCCCCTACTGGACATAATCATAGCACCGTTCTATTACACTCTATACATAGAACACTACACTCCCAACATGACCCACCACTGGACATGATCATAACACCATTATATTACACTCTATACATAGAACACTACACCTCCAACACGACCCACCTCTGTACATGATCATAATACAAATCTATTACACCCATTACATAGAATACTATAACCCCAAAATGATTGACCACTGGACATGTTCGAAATACTATTCTATTACATCTGAGATTTAGAACACCACAACATCGAAATGATTGACCATTGGACATGATCATAATATAATTCTCTTACACTCTATACACAGAACACTACACCTCCAACATGGCCGACCTCTGGACATTATCTTAATACAATTCCATTACACTCTAGAACACTACACTAGTCTCTCAACAGGACTGACCACTGGGAACGATCATAAAACAATTATATTTTAATCTAACGCTGGACATAATCATTATCCTAATACTATTTTATTATGCTCTATACATATAACACTACAACCCAAAAATGACCGACCACTGGACATGTTCAAATTACCAATTTTTTTTACACTCGAGACTTAGAACACCACAACTTCGAAATTATTGAAGGGATGAACAGAGCGTTGTTTCGATTTCACGTATTTTCTATCTGCGTGGAGTTCATCTTCATAGCGTAAGTTTCCAAATGTAATTTCTGCTTATTCTTACCCTAGAAGTGGCCTTATCCATGTAATTCTCCAGCAGTCCCATTTATCAGGGCCCGGCCAAGTGTTCGCATGCAGTGCACATGCTGAATCATGTTACATGGATCTATCAAATGGGAATGTAAGGAGGGTCTGTGATTTAGGCTGTTGATGCCGGTGGGAGTGGGGAAGACACCAGCACCCTCTGCGTTTGTTTTGTGTGCTAAAGACATCCATCATCTCATTTTAAATGGAAACCATCCCTAAAATGTGCATCCAGGCTGTATATCACTGTGAATAACTGGCGGATGCATTACAGCAAACAGCAGGAGATGCTGAGTTCAGTATTATGTTCTAAAATGCACCCACATATACTGCATATCTGTCAGTAGCTTTTTTTGTGTAAAATTACATTAAGTTACTTTAAAGTGTATGTTGTAGACCCTACAATAAATGTTTAGCTGTTTACCTGGAGTTCAGCTATAACTCTGAAATTAACTAAACCCTCTAATCCCTGACCCATAGCACTAACATACACAAACTAATACCCGACAGACACCAAATAATCCCTTCTTGTGCATACTTATGAAAACTCACACCAGACACACTCTTCACCTCTGGTGTCCAACCCGCTACCCTTTTGTGCAGGAATGTGCAGTCAGGGGAGGCAGGTGAGGGCAGAGCCTCACATTCCATGAACATAAACAACAAAAAAAAAAAAAAAAAAGGATCGAGCTTCGAGGGTTATAGCTCGCCGATCTGGGGTCCCAGAGACTGTAACCCCACCACTGGTCAAAATTTGGGGAGCACCCAGTTTTTAAATACAAGCTGGCACACTCTGTTTGCAACAGAATGAGAGGATGAGCTCACAGTGCCTCTCCTCACTTCTTGTCAGAAGCACTGAGCTCAATGGACAGCTTGGAGCATTGGACCAATTGTCACGATCACTCTGACGTTTCGGCCAAACACAGGAGTCTTACCCGTCGAAACCTGTCGCGGAGAGTCCGTCGTTTCCCTTTGACGCGCGCTAAAGCTAACGAACGCATTCGCGTCGCCGCGAACGCGCGCGCACACGCACGCAGGTCACGAACGGGTGCACGTGTACGTGCGAGGGTGCGCTGACCCGTCGTACGTTCGTTTGGCGCCCTAAGGTCTTCTTTAGTCACTGGCTCCCTTCTATCCGTGCTGTCCAGTCTACAGCGTGTCCGTGATCTTGCTATCAGTATCTGTACCCGTTACCTTGGTTCCTGATATCCGGCTTGTTCCTTGACCTTGATCCGTTGCTGCCTGCCTACGACCCCTGCTTGTCTGACCACGTCTCTGCCTCATCCTCTGTACCTTGCTGATCGATTCCTGCTGACCCGGCTTGTACCCGACTCCGCTGTTCCTGTTGCCCGTCTGAGTTCCTGTGTTACCGGACGTCTGCTCACCAGCCAGTTCCCGCACCTGTGCCCGCCTGCTACAGTCAAGCACCACCTGCTCTACCAACTTGCTGTCGGTGCCCAGCTGATTATCCGGACTGGTACTACCTGCCAGGCACTTGTGCCCCCTGAGCTATTGAATACCTGTCTCCACCTCCAGGGGTTCATTAACCAGGGGATACGAGGGGCCGCTCCCTGCATTCCAGGCTCAACTACTAGGTACGTGACACCAATGGTAAAGCACCATTGGAACAAGCTGTCCAATAATAATGCTGCAGTAGAGCCTAGATGATGTCCGTGTGGACGAAACGCATTGGGTGACGCTCTTGGCAATCGCTTTTTACCCGTTTAAGAACAAGCTTGTTTTTTACCTGCAATTCTGTAAGTGGAAACCCATCTTTTTTTTAAATAAAAGACCTTATAGTATTACACTATGTGGATCCACTTGTTTTTCATGTTCAATGCCAATGGAACGTTCTAACATTCGCTATATGCATTGGAGTTTTACGATCTGAAGTGCGACCATCCATCATCTTTTGCTGAGGTCTACTTTCTGCTCATTTCTCCATTGAAGTGAAGCCCTCATCATGTCTGTTTGACCCATGTTCTGTAAAGTGCATATGTCCACCTCATCCGGTAAGCGTGCCAACCTTACTTCACGATCAAGCACTTTTCAAGATTCAGATAATGCACTTTATACCATGATGGTATTTCCTAATAAGATGGACTAATATGTTGTGTTATTATCCCTCCATAATTGCACATCTATTCGCATTTCAATATTTATTATATTAATTTTATTAATTTACTATCTGAGCGCTACACTATTGTTTTGTTACTGTTGTTTCACTTTGTGTCTGGTGGAGTGTTGGCTGCTCACCCATTTTTTCCTTTGTGCAATTTTTCCTTTTTGTTTATACTCCTATAGTATGTCTACAAGCTCTGAAATTCTTCTGTATCCAATCATATTTGTAATATTGTGCGGGTGATTATCTACTGTATTATGTCTCCAATGTCTAACCACTCTTGTAGTATTTATCTAGTCCCTGATCATCTCCTGCATCTTGTCTCCAGTCTCCAACCACTTCCATAGTATAGTGTGAGTCTCTGATTATGTCCTGAACCAGGTCTCCAGTCTCCAACTACTCCCGTAGTATGTCTCCAGTCTGATTGTCTCCTACAGCATCTTTCTAATGTCCAACCACTCCCGTAGTATGTCTTCAGTCTCTGATTATCTCCTGCATCTTGTCTCCAGTCTACAACTACTCCCGTAGTATGTCTCCAGTCTGATTGTCTCCTACAGCATCTTTCTAATGTCCAACCACTCCCGTAGTATGTCTCCAGTCTCTGATTATGTCCTGCTTCTTGTCTCCAGTCTTCAACCACTCCCGTAGTATGTCTCCCGTCTCTGATTATGTCCTGCATCATGCCTCCAGTCTCCAACTACTCCTATAGTATGTCTCCAGTCTCTGATTAAATCTTGAATCATCTCTCCAGTCCAACTATTCCCATAGTATGTCTCCAGTCTCCGATTACCTACTACATCATGTCTCCATTCCTGTAGTATGTCCCCATTCCCTGTTTATGTCCTCTATCGTGTCCCAAATGTCCAACTACTCCCATAGTATGTCTACAGGCTCTCAAAATCTTCTGTACCTGATCATGTTTGAAATATTATGTGGGGGGCCCCACAGGGATGTCAGGGAACCAAAAGTTGGCCAGCACTGCTCTACACCAAATCCTTACAGTGCCAGCATTAAAGGCTCACCACTCTAGGTGTAGCGCTGGCTCCTGACGAGCATTATGGTTTTTTCAAAGTTAATTTTCCTGAAACCACAGTTGGGTTTTGGGGCTAATTTTCTAAATTTCTGGTTTCAGTACCAGTCTAGCTGGGTTGCACTGGGTTCTCCTTGACCGCAGGTGTCACTGTCACCGCCGGGAATAGTGGGAACACAGTCTAGCTGGGTGTATTGAATGCCATTGTTCTTTCGGAACCAGCCCAGTGGGAGTGTTCTCCTGCTGTGCATTCTGGGAGGTGGTATTAAAGGTACGGATACCACGTGTCGGGAGGGTTGGAGAGATTATTTTCGGTCTGTTTGGTTCTGGTCCTCCTGACTAGCCCCATGGCCCTCCTGGCCTGCGGAACCATGCATCCTTAGTCTCGGGGCTGGCTGGCCCGAGGCAACGCAACTGCAGGGACAGGCCTGAATGGATTTTAGGGCCTATTGATCCAAAGGTGCTCCGGAACAGTCTGATCTAAGGGAGAGGCCCAGCAACTGGAGAAACCCCAGGGGAGGACTCTACAGGAGAAGGCCGTGCGCAAGGCTGGCTTCTCTGAAGGAGCCTGGAGGCTTAGTTGAAGGACACTACATGGATCTACACTCATACGGTATCGCCGGATTGGCTGAGAGATACTGGTAAAGTATGATAGCTCTTTAAATTTGTCTATGTCCCTCAGTACGCTCAAATCTGTGGCAGAGACTTTCTCAAATATTCTACACTCAAGTCTGTGGCAGAGACTTTCTCAAATATTCTACACTCAAGTCTGTGGCAGAGACTTTGCTTAACACCCTACAGGCTGCTAGGCCTAGTGAGAGGAGGTCTATCCGGGGGGTTGTGAAATCCAGCTGTGTCGGGAGGGTTGGAGAGATTATTTTCGGTCTGTTTGGTTCTGGTCCTCCTGACCAGCCCCATGGCCCTCCTGGCCTGCGGAACCATGCATCCTTAGTCTCAGGGCCCGCTGGCCCAAGGCAATTCAACTGCAGGGACAGGCCTGAATGGATTTTAGGGCCTATTGATCCAAAAGTGGTCCGGTACAGTCTCATCTAAGGGAGAGGCCCAGCAACTGGAGAAACCCCAGGGGAGGACTCTTCAGGAGAAAGCCGTGCGCAAGGCTGGCTTCTCTGAAGGAGCCTGGGGGCTTAGTTGAAGGACACTACATCGATCTACACTCATACAGTATTGCTGGATCGGCTGAGAGATACTGGTACCGTATGATAGCTCGTTAAATTTGTCTATGTCCCTCAGTACGCTCAAATCTGTGGCAGAGACTTTCTCAAATATTCTACACTCAAGTCTGTGGCAGAGACTTTGCTTAACACCCTACCGGCTGCTAGGCCTAGTGAGAGGAGGTCTATCCGGGGGGTTGTGAAAATGAAACGGTTGCTATTCTCTGGATTTGTCCTATAAGAGACTTTTTTGCAGTCTAAAGTACCTGAACTTTCTCCTAACCCTCTACCCTAAACTGAGAGACTCTGTTTCTGTTTCAAATAAATACCCCAAAAGAAGATTCAGTGTCAGTTTCCACATTTCTTTGGGCCGTCTTCCACGGGAATCCCTAGATGGAGAAGCAGTCAAGAAGGTAACGGTAAGCCCAATAAAACCAGCAGCTCCTTCGGGAGTCAGTGCTACATAGGTATAAAAAAACAAACAAAAAAAACAAACAGATTTTATCCTTAAAGTGGTTGTAAACCCTTACAAACTACTTTGACCTACAGGTAAGCCTAGATTAAGGCTTACCTGTAGGTGCAAGAAATATCTCCTAAACCTATACGGTTTAGGAGATATTTACCTGAAGACAGCCACCACTGTCTACGGCGCACAGGGTAAGCACTGGGTAAGCCGCAGATCGTGGCGATATGCCGTGAGTGTCGGCTCCCGTGAACATGCGCGGGAGTGACGTCCTCGCTGCTCCGGCGAATCACAGTGATTCGCCGGAGCAGCGAGACCCACGGAGACCCACCAAGAAGATGGACGCTCGGAACTACAGGGTATAGCGGTGACTTCGCTGGCTCCTGTGTCAGGTAAGTGACACATAATGGACTACTATGTGATGCGATGCGATGCATAGTAGTCCATTATGCTTTACCTTTGCAGGGAATCAAAGAGGAAGTAAACCCATCAGGGTTTACTTCCTCTTTAAAGACAGAACAATGTGTAAAAACCTTCACCATCCGAAGAACCAAAGCCATAACAATATATAATTCAATATATAATTCACAGCATAGTGTTTATTATAAAGTTACAGGTGCACTTTAAATCCAGGCTCTTAAACAACATATGCTGAAGATTAGACGGTGGGTACGTTGTAGACAGCACAGACGGGGTGCGGGCGAGATCACATACATAAAAACATCATCACAAAATGTGCGAGTGAACATGCTGCTCTTCATCAAGCACCGAGACGGCATTAATCAGGATTTCATAGTTCATTACGGTCTGACTAATTCTGAAATCCCTCATGGAAGTTGATTAAATATCATATGCATTCAGGCAGATTGAAGTTTCCTCTCAATAAAACTTGGCAAGAATTCGCCCACGGAACCTTTTGTAGGCACTTTCCTCCATTTTGTCTGCAGGGCCCCCGATATTCCTAAAATTAAAGAGTCTGTTGGGTTTACCATAAAAAAAAGAAATAAAAAAAATCAGTATATTGCATTACGCTGATCTGGACTGTTGGAGGACCAAAGCAGAATGACCAGGCAGTGTACAACCCAAGAAAAGACCATTGTCTTCTTCTGTCAGTCACTTTACTGTACGACAGGGTTTCTCAACTAGGGTTCCTCCAAAAGGGTTCCATGAGCAACAATTCATTTAAATGTCTGCCTCTCAGATAAGCTCCTATTGGCCACAGTTCTTTTTAGCGATCTGTAAGGTGATAATTCCCAATTCTTCCCAATGACCACAAGTATAAGG
>NW_027507686.1:13638219-13723219 GCF_037356315.1 Lithobates pipiens | reverse complement strand
TGAATTAGTTCGGAGACTGCAAGCCAGGCTTTCTCATCCACATCAGTGCCTGACCTCACGAATACAGTTCTGGAAGAATGGTCAAACATTCCCATAGACACACTCCTAAACCTTGTGGACGGCCTTCCCAGGAGAGTTGAAGTTGCCTGTTATAGCTTCAACTCTTGGTGCCATTGGGTTATTGATGGAATTGTGCCACATCGTTGGTGTCATTGGGAGGAATTATGCCGCATTGTTGGTATCAGTGGATAAAAATGTGCCCCAATGGCCAGATAAAAGCATGCAAAGGGCCACATCTCCCCCCTCCCCTCCCCCAGGCCGCAGTTTTCTTCTGTGTGAGGGATTGTGCCCCATTCTTGGTGTCATTGGGAAGATTCATGCCCCATCATTGGTGTCATTGGGCCCAATTGTTGGCGTTATTGAGAGGAATTGTGCCCCATTGTTGGTGTCAGTGTGAGGAATTATGCCATCAGTGTCACTGGGCCCAATTGTTGCTGTCATCGGGTCATTAATGGAATTGTGCCACATCATTGGCGTCATTGGGAAGGATTGTGCCCCATCTCCGGCATCATTAGGAGGATTCATGCCCCATCATTGCTGCCATTGGGAAATTGTTGGTGTCATTGGAAGGAACTGTGCCCCATTGTTGGTGTCAGTGGGAGGAATTTTTCCCCATTGTTTGTGTTCCCCATTGTTGATGTCAGTGGGAGGAATTTTGCCCCACTGGTGTCACTGGGCCCAATTGTTGGGGTCATTGATGGAATTGTGCCACATCGTTGGTATCATTGGGAGGAATTGTGCACCATTGTTGGTATCAGTGAATGAAAACGTGCTCCAAGGGCCAGATAAAAGCATGCAAAGGGCTACATCTGCAGCCCCCCAGGCTGCAGTTTTGCACCAGTGGGAGGAATTGTGCCCCATTGTTGGTGTCATTCGGAGGATTCATGCCCCATCATTGGTGTTATTGGGCCCAATTGTTGGAGTCATTGGAAGGAATTTAGCCCCATCGTTGATGTCAGTGGGAGGAGTTTTGCCCCACTGTTGTCATTGGGCCAAATTGTTGGTGTTAGTGGGTCATTGGTGAAATTGTGCCACAACTTTGGTGTCATTGGGAGGAATTGTGCCCATTTGTCGGTATCAGTGGATGAAGTAACGCCCCAAGGGCGCAATAAAAGCAAGCAATATGGCCCCTGGGTCACAGTTTTGGGGCCACTGCCCTAAAGGCCTGCTGGTTAGATGGGTCCTCCTGCCCTACCCAATGATTTACCTTCCCTGTATGTACCTGGACCAGACCGTATTCAACACACCTGGAATCAGAGTCCTGTCTATAATGGTCAATGGAGGATTTGTGAGCATTGGGGCCCTTTAACTCCAATCAAAGTCCTTTTCTGCTCTCCTCCCGTCCTGCTCTGTCCATCACCACCATTAGGGCCGTCTTTAATATTGATTGGACCCTGGGCAAAACTTTTCTTGGGGGCCCCCCCTTCCATACAGTTTCACTCTCCACCTGCTCGCAGACATACAATAAATAGTAGCTAGACTCAAAATCAGTTTACTAAATCAGATCAGGCAGCTATTGGTTTCCAGAGGTTACAGTGTTTCATTACCGCTCACTGACTGGTTGCTAGATGTAACAGAACACATTACAGCTCACTGGTTAGTTGCTAGAGGTTACAGCACATGCTAGTTGATTGGTTGCTAGAGATTACTGTGGACGTGACCTCAGGGGGGCATGATATACATATCAATGCCGCCGGCCGCATCTATTTACATATGAATGCCGGTAATTTACATGTAAACACAGAGTCTGCAGGTGAGTCATCTGTACACAACAATAGGGCAGAGCTGGGCAGCATTAGTAGCAGCAATTCACACTGAGATATTGGGACACATCACGGGACTAAAACCTCAAGGGACAAGGGAATTTAAACCAGGACAGTTGGCAAGCATGAAGCAGCTTCTTTGGGCCTCACAACAATGACAGGGCCCAGGGCAGCTGCCCCTTTTGCCCTGCCTTAAAAAACAGTCCTGACCACCATCTATGGAGAAAAGATCTGCAGCCAGGTGAAACATCCTGCTGAGCGGCTTAAAGGTGCCTCCAGCCGGGGTTACAAGAATACATTTCACCTATATAAAGAAAAAGGAAATACATAAAACACATTCTAATTCCAATAAAATATTAGCTGCAAAAATAAAAATAAAAAATCACACTTGTCTTTACCGGTTCAAAATATTCCGAATAAAATTTTGTTTAAAAGCAACAATACAGCAGAAATCCCCCCCGAGGGTACGGACTAATATCAACACCATTAGCAAATCGTATATATATATGGATATTAATTCAGCCGCTATGCCAGATTATATCTATGCATTACCAGTAAATAATACACAACATGCTTTATATATAGATATACTGTATCTATACATATTTATTTCATTATTCGTTATTTCCATATTTCATGTCACATCCTTGAATGAATACCTTTCCAACTTATTGAAATGATCAAGAAGGACACATTTTAGCGCAAAGACAAAGGACACACCCCTGCCGCGCCTCCATTTATAAAGGCTATGAATAATTAGCATACCAAAATGGTTGTTTTAACCTACAAGTGCTTTTTTTTTTTTTTTTACCACTACGTTTAACCTTATCCTATCTTTTCAAAATGACAAATGTAATAAATTTGATGCTCGATGTAGACTTGTCCAAGGTGTCATTGGTGTCATTGGGCCCATTTAGATACATTTTTTAACAGGTCTTTACATCAAATTGAAAATGGGGACAACATCCACATCAAGTACACTATATTGTCAAAAGTATTGGCCTTTACACACACAGTAACTTTAATGGCATCCCAGTCTTATGCCCCATACGCACGGTCGGACGTTTCCGACGGAAATAGCCCAATTGGATTATGTTGTCGGAAAAATCCGATCGCGTGTGGGATCTATCGGGCTTTTTTCTGTCGGAAATTCCAACGGAAAAAGTTTGAGAGCTGGATCTAAAATTTTCCAACAAACCGAAATCCTTTTTTTTTTTCCGATCGCGGGTAGAGAATTCAGAAGCACAAAGTGCCACTCATGCTCGGAAAAAAAAAAAAAATTGGAGATGAAAGCTATTGGCTACTGGCCTCTACGTAGTCCCATCGTACGTTTTGCACGTCACCTCGTTCCGAACGATCGGTTTTTCCGACAACTTCCGGCCGGTTCCAGACATTCCGATGGATTTTTGTAGTCGGAATGTCTGACTGTGTGTATGGGGCATTAGTCCATAGGCTGGGCGGCACAGTGGCACAGTGGTGTAGTGGTTAGCACTCTCATCTAGCAGCAAGAAGGGTCGCTGGTTTGAATCCCAACCATGACGCTACCTGCCAGGAGCCTGCATGTTCTCTCTGTGCCCGTGTGGGTTTCCTCCAGGTACCCTGGCTTCCTCCCACACTCCAAAGACATGCAGGTAGGTTAATTGGCTCCTGTCCATAATTGTCTGTAGTATATGAATGGGGACCTTGGATTGTGGGCTCCTTGAGGGTAGGGACCAATGTGAGTGTGCAATGTACAGGGATAGGGACAATTGTAGACACTCACTCAGGTTGAACTGGATGCAGAGCCGTCTTTAATATTGATTAGACCCTGGGCAAAACAATTTTTTGCCCCCCCCATGCAATTTCACTCTCCATCTGCTCTGAGACATACAATAAATAGCAGCTAGACTTAAAATCAGTTTACTGTATCAGATCAGGCTGAAATTGTGATTGGTTGCCAGCAGTTACAGCATTTCATTACTGCTTGCTGACTGGTTGCTAGAGGTTACAGCACACATTAAATGCACTGATTAGTAGCTAGAGATTACAGCACATCATCTCCTCACTGCAGGGGAGCATGATATACATACAAATGCTGCCTTTATATATATATATATATATATATATATATCTCAATGCCTCCGGCCACAGCTATTTACTTAGTAATGCTGCCGCTATTTACATATAAATGCTGGTTATTTACATATAAACACAGGGTCTGCAGGTGAGTCAGCTGTACACAACAATAGGGCAGAGCTGGGCAGCATTAGTACCAGCACTTCACACTGAGATATCAGGACACAGCACAGGACTAAATCTTCAAGGAACAAGGGAATTTAAACTGGGATAGTTGGCAAGTATGAGGCAGCTGCTCTGGGCCCCACAACAATGACAGGGCCCAGGGCATCTGCCCCTTTTGTCCTGCCTTAAAGACGGCCCTGACTGGATGGACTGGTGTCTTTATTCAACCTGACTAACTATGTAACTATGAGTTGGCCCACCCTTTGCAGCTATAACAGCTTCAACTCTTCTGGGAAGGCCGTCCACATTGTTTAGGACTGTGTCTATGGGAATGTGTGACCATTCTTCCAGAAAAGCATTTGTGAGGTCAAGCACTGATGAAGACCTGGCTCACAGTCTCCGCTCTAATTAATCCCAAAGGTGTTCTGTGCATTTGAGGTCAGGACTCTGTTTAGGCCGGTCAAGATCCTCCACATCAAACTCGCTCATCCATGTCTTTATGGACCTTGCTTTGTTCACTGGTCCATATCATTTGGTGGAGGGGGGATTATGGTATGGGGTTGTTTTTCAAAGGTTGGGCTTGGCCCCTTAGTTCAAGTGAAGGGAACTCTTAGGTCGTCAGCACACCAAGTTATTTTGGACAATTTTGTGCTCCCAAATTTGTGTGAACTGTTTGGGGATGGCCTCTTCCTGTTCCAACATGACTGCGCATAGTGATGGACGAACGTTTCGCCCGGCGGTCGTTTCGCGGCGAATTTCCGACATTCGCGGTCCGCACGTTCGAACGCCTTTTTCCGTCGTTCGCCGCGGCGGACTTACGTGTTTAATGTATACAAGAACTTTAACCTTTGGTGACACGTTTATCATGTGATACAGGACAGCCAATTGAGACATGACAGCACATGGACACTTGTACATTCCCCCTAACCTATAAATACACCCGATCCGGTGGCCATTTTACATTCTTTCTTCTGTTACGATAGGGACAGGTTCCTGTGTGGAGTAGGGACAGATAAACCACTAGCTATTTGGTACACAAAAGTTCTTTTCAGGACTGGTATAGGTGTTAGGTGTTGATAGGTTTGCTGTGCTGCTGATTCTTGCAGCAGCCTGAGTGTCTTTTGTTAGTTTAGAGAAAGGGAAAGGACGGTGTATGCTACAGGGACAGCCAGATTAGTCTTTCATCATCATCATCATCATCATCATCATTAGCTGTTACTATCAAGGTCCACAAAAGAGCTGTTCCAGTAACCACTAATCGTTCTCTTTTTTTGCCAATTTGTATAGGGACAGGAAGGAAGCAGTGTTGTCAGGCAGTGAGGGTAATTTTAAAGACTTGCTGTTATTATTAGTTCCACAAAGGTTCTTTTCAGGACTGGTATCAGTGGTACAGTAATAGGCTTGTACATGTATAATATTCTTTCTTCCAAATATAGAAAGGATATTATACTTGACTGCTGCCCTTCTGCTGCAGTCTGCTAAACATTCACAACTCACTTGTTCCACAAAAGTTCTTATAAGGACTGGTAACTTGGTATAGGGTGCTACGGTACATAGGCTTGAGTGCGGTACAGTCTGCTGTTCTGTAAGGACCGCTATCGGTCCACAATAGATAGGGTTGACGTGCACCACTGCTGACCGCTGCCCTATACTGCAGCAGTCCTTCAGCGGTATAGGGACTGACGTACAGTCTGCTAATCACTAACACACAACCTGCTTGTTCCACAAAAGTTCTTATAAGGACTGGTAACTTGGTATAGGGTGCTACGGTACATAGGCTTGAGTGCGGTACAGTCTGCTGTTCTGTAAGGACCGCTATCGGTCCACAATAGATAGGGTTGACGTGCACCACTGCTGACCGCTCACCTATACTGCAGCAGTCCTTCAGCGGTATAGGGACTGACGTACAGTCTGCTAATCACTAACACACAACCTGCTTGTTCCACAAAAGTTCTTATAAGGACTGGTAACTTGGTATAGGGTGCTACGGTACATAGGCTTGAGTGCGGTACAGTCTGCTGTTCTGTAAGGACCGCTATCGGTCCACAATAGATAGGGTTGACGTGCACCACTGCTGACCGCTGCCCTATACTGCAGCAGTCCTTCAGCGGTATAGGGACTGACGTACAGTCTGCTAAACACTAATACACAACCTGCTTGGTCCACAAAAGTTCTTATAAGGACTGGTAACTTGGTATAGGGTGCTACGGTACATAGGCTTGAGTGCGGTACAGTCTGCTGTTCTGTAAGGACCGCTATCGGTCCACAATAGATAGGGTTGACGTGCACCACTGCTGACCGCTCACCTATACTGCAGCAGTCCTTCAGCGGTATAGGGACTGACGTACAGTCTGCTAATCACTAACACACAACCTGCTTGTTCCACAAAAGTTCTTATAAGGACTGGTAACTTGGTATAGGGTGCTACGGTACATAGGCTTGAGTGCGGTACAGTCTGCTGTTCTGTAAGGACCGCTATCGGTCCACAATAGATAGGGTTGACGTGCACCACTGCTGACCGCTGCCCTATACTGCAGCAGTCCTTCAGCGGTATAGGGACTGACGTACAGTCTGCTAAACACTAATACACAACCTGCTTGGTCCACAAAAGTTCTTATAAGGACTGGTAACTTGGTATAGGGTGCTACGGTACATAGGCTTGAGTGCGGTACAGTCTGCTGTTCTGTAAGGACCGCTATCGGTCCACAATAGATAGGGTTGACGTGCACCACTGCTGACCGCTGCCCTATACTGCAGCAGTCCTTCAGCGGTATAGGGACTGACGTACAGTCTGCTAAACACTAATACACAACCTGCTTGGTCCACAAAAGTTCTTATAAGGACTGGTAACTTGGTATAGGGTGCTACGGTACATAGGCTTGAGTGCGGTACAGTCTGCTGTTCTGTAAGGACCGCTATCGGTCCACAATAGATAGGGTTGACGTGCACCACTGCTGACCGCTCACCTATACTGCAGCAGTCCTTCAGCGGTATAGGGACTGACGTACAGTCTGCTAATCACTAACACACAACCTGCTTGTTCCACAAAAGTTCTTATAAGGACTGGTAACTTGGTATAGGGTGCTACGGTACATAGGCTTGAGTGCGGTACAGTCTGCTGTTCTGTAAGGACCGCTATCGGTCCACAATAGATAGGGTTGACGTGCACCACTGCTGACCGCTGCCCTATACTGCAGCAGTCCTTCAGCGGTATAGGGACTGACGTACAGTCTGCTAAACACTAATACACAACCTGCTTGGTCCACAAAAGTTCTTATAAGGACTGGTAACTTGGTATAGGGTGCTACGGTACATAGGCTTGAGTGCGGTACAGTCTGCTGTTCTGTAAGGACCGCTATCGGTCCACAATAGATAGGGTTGACGTGCACCACTGCTGACCGCTGCCCTATACTGCAGCAGTCCTTCAGCGGTATAGGGACTGACGTACAGTCTGCTAAACACTAATACACAACCTGCTTGGTCCACAAAAGTTCTTATAAGGACTGGTAACTTGGTATAGGGTGCTACGGTACATAGGCTTGAGTGCGGTACAGTCTGCTGTTCTGTAAGGACCGCTATCGGTCCACAATAGATAGGGTTGACGTGCACCACTGCTGACCGCTGCCCTATACTGCAGCAGTCCTTCAGCGGTATAGGGACTGACGTACAGTCTGCTAAACACTAATACACAACCTGCTTGGTCCACAAAAGTTCTTATAAGGACTGGTAACTTGGTATAGGGTGCTACGGTACATAGGCTTGAGTGCGGTACAGTCTGCTGTTCTGTAAGGACCGCTATCGGTCCACAATAGATAGGGTTGACGTGCACCACTGCTGACCGCTGCCCTATACTGCAGCAGTCCTTCAGCGGTATAGGGACTGACGTACAGTCTGCTAAACACTAATACACAACCTGCTTGGTCCACAAAAGTTCTTATAAGGACTGGTAACTTGGTATAGGGTGCTACGGTACATAGGCTTGAGTGCGGTACAGTCTGCTGTTCTGTAAGGACCGCTATCGGTCCACAATAGATAGGGTTGACGTGCACCACTGCTGACCGCTCACCTATACTGCAGCAGTCCTTCAGCGGTATAGGGACTGACGTACAGTCTGCTAATCACTAACACACAACCTGCTTGTTCCACAAAAGTTCTTATAAGGACTGGTAACTTGGTATAGGGTGCTACGGTACATAGGCTTGAGTGCGGTACAGTCTGCTGTTCTGTAAGGACCGCTATCGGTCCACAATAGATAGGGTTGACGTGCACCACTGCTGACCGCTGCCCTATACTGCAGCAGTCCTTCAGCGGTATAGGGACTGACGTACAGTCTGCTAAACACTAATACACAACCTGCTTGGTCCACAAAAGTTCTTATAAGGACTGGTAACTTGGTATAGGGTGCTACGGTACATAGGCTTGAGTGCGGTACAGTCTGCTGTTCTGTAAGGACCGCTATCGGTCCACAATAGATAGGGTTGACGTGCACCACTGCTGACCGCTGCCCTATACTGCAGCAGTCCTTCAGCGGTATAGGGACTGACGTACAGTCTGCTAAACACTAATACACAACCTGCTTGGTCCACAAAAGTTCTTATAAGGACTGGTAACTTGGTATAGGGTGCTACGGTACATAGGCTTGAGTGCGGTACAGTCTGCTGTTCTGTAAGGACCGCTATCGGTCCACAATAGATAGGGTTGACGTGCACCACTGCTGACCGCTGCCCTATACTGCAGCAGTCCTTCAGCGGTATAGGGACTGACGTACAGTCTGCTAAACACTAATACACAACCTGCTTGGTCCACAAAAGTTCTTATAAGGACTGGTAACTTGGTATAGGGTGCTACGGTACATAGGCTTGAGTGCGGTACAGTCTGCTGTTCTGTAAGGACCGCTATAGGTCCACAATAGATAGGGTTGACGTGCACCACTGCTGACCGCTCACCTATACTGCAGCAGTCCTTCAGCGGTATAGGGACTAAGAGTTTTGTCACAGGGTCATTTAAAAAATGACAGGCAGAGGAAGAGGCAGGCCCTTCCGCAGGGGTGGTAGGGGTAGGGCAGGAGCAACAGGCTTGAGCCAAAGTGGGAAGTTGCAGAAGGTGCGTTCAATTACTTTAAAGGATGCACCAGACTTGGTTGAGTGGCTCGCTCAGCCTTACTCTTCTGCACCCTCCTCATCCTCTCGATCTGCACCCTCTTCTTCACTCTCTGCTATGTGCACCCCCAAAGACACTACCACCAACAACACGACCACCACCACCACCACCACATACCTTCCGCTTGAGTCACTGGAATTATTTTCCGATCCATATCAAGAGGACATTTCTGATGCGCAGCCACTCTTGGTATTGGATCAGGAAGAGGAGGTAGCAACAAGCGCTACTCAGCAGTCTGACGCCAGTACCCAGATCAGCCCAAGGAGGAGGTTGGTCCCCGGTGTTGCTGCCTACTCCGAGATCTCTACTTATAGCGGTGGGGAAGGTGACGTTGATGATGACGTGTCTAGTGATGTCACGTGGGTGCCCACAAGAGAGGAAGAGGAGGGGAGTTCAGAGGGAGATATGGACCAGCAGATAGGGAGGAGAAGCAGCAATGACTTACATTGCACAGCAGGGACAAAGCAGACTGCAAATGTATCAGGAGCGAGTCATCGACCATGTACGGTCACATCTGGCGCTCCCAGGACACCGGCACATGGCTCCGCAGTGTGGGCTTTTTTTAACGTGTCCGCTGCTGACAATAGCGTTGCCATCTGCAATCTTTGCAGTCAACGCGTTAGTCGCGGTAAGCCCAATACTCACCTAGGGACGACCGCCTTAAGAAGGCACATGAGCAGCCATCACCAAGCCCAGTGGGAGCAACGGAACACACAAAGCCACACTGCAGGCTCTCACCGTCCAGCCTCGTCTTCTACTTCTCCTTCTCCTCTCTCCTCACAATTGTCCTCCACTCCACCTTCCATCACGCCAAGCTCACATTTTTCTGCAAAAAGGCAGGCTTCCGTGGGCCTAATGTTTGAGCGTAAAAAAATGATGATGCCGGATAACCCTCTTGCCCAACGGTTGGCGGCTGGCTTGTCAGAACTCATAGCCCGCCAACTACTGCCATATAAACTGGTGGACTCGGAGGCCTTTCGCAAATTTGTGGCCATTGGAACACCACAATGGAAGGTCCCAGGAAGGAAGTATTTCTCAGAGAAGGGCATCCCAGAGCTATATGGCCATGTTCAGCGGCAAGTGAATGTATCTCTGGCACACAGTGTCGGTGCCAAGATACATCTGACCACAGACACGTGGTCTAGCAAACACGGGCAGGGAAGGTATATCAGTTTTACTGCCCACTGGGTGAACCTTCTGACGGCCGTCAAGCATGTAACCCGTGGCACCCGTGTAGATTTGGTTTTACCGCCACGGATTGCATGCAGGCCTGACTCTTCTTCTCCTCCTCCTACTCCATCCTCCTCCCTCTCCTCCTCAGCTGCCTCCTCCTTTTCCGCTGCTAGCGTCTCTTCCACTGCACCGCCCAAGCTCCCCAGAACCTATTCCACATGCCAGGTGAGACGTTGCCATGCCGTGCTGCGTCTGTTGTGCCTGGAAGCAAAGAGCCACACTGGCCCGGCACTCCTTTCAGCTTTGCGTTCACAGGCAGATGAGTGGCTAACACCGCTCAATTTGACAGTTGGTAAAGTGGTGTGTGACAACGGTGCCAATCTGCTTAGCGCATTGAAACAGGGCAAAATCACGCACGTGCCGTGCATGGCACACGTCTTAAACTTGGTCGTGCAGCGATTCCTTGTCAAATACCCTGGGGTCCAGGACATCTTGCGGCAGGCAAGGAAAATCTCGGCCCATTTCAGAAGATCTTACACGGCCATGGCTCGCCTTGCTGACATTCAGCGGCGACACCATCTGCCGGTCAGACGTCTTATTTGCGATTGCCCGACGCGATGGAACTCAACCTTCTATATGCTTGATAGGCTGCTCCAGCAGAAACGTGCAGTTAACGTCTACCTGTATGAACTCTGCGAAAGAAACGGTTCTGGGGAGCTGGGTTTTTTTTCACCGCGCCAGTGGCTGCTCATGCGCGACACATGCAGACTTCTGCGGCCATTTGAGGAGATCACCAAACTGGTCAGTCGCAGCCATGGCGCCATCAGTGACATGGTACCTTATGCCTTCTTTCTGGAGCGTGCATTGCGTCGTGTCATTGATCAGGCTGTGGAGGAGCAGGAGCGGGAAGATGAGGAAGTCGCAATGCTGGATGAATTCCCAGGGGGGGCTACTCTATCTGAGACAAGTCAACAACAGGAGTCTGATGAGGAGTCAGAGGAGGATGGTGCCGGGGCGGATGAGCAGGAGCAAGAAGAGCATGCTTTAAACCTTTCTGGGATCCCTGTTGTGCGAGGATGGGGAGAGGAGAATGAAGAGGACGACATTATCCTGGATGATGAGCAGGAGCCAGGCCACCACACCGCTTCCACTTTAGTGCAAATGGGGGCCTTCATGCTCCAGTGTTTTAATAGGGACCCCCGTATAAAAAGCATGAGGGTCAAGGACCAGTACTGGGTGGCAACGTACTTAGACCCCCGGTACAAACACAAAATGGCGGAAATGTTACCGCCGTCGCAGAGGGCTGTCAGAATGCAGCACTTCCAGGCCTTGCTTCGAGAAATGCTGCATTCTGCTTTTGCGTGCGCTGGCAGAGGAGCAATTCCCACTCCCAGAGAAGGATTTGCGGGTACCAATCCAACAGCGCCTGCAAGAAGAGGCCGGTTTGAAGATGTGTTGGTGACTTCGGATATGAGGTCATTCTTTCAGCCGACCCATCGACAGGTGTCATCCGGATCCAGCATCAGGGAACGCCTAGACCGTCAGGTGTCCGACTACATTGGGTTAACGGCCGATGTGGACGCTCTGAGGAGTGATGAACCCCTAGACTACTGGGTGGGCAGGCTTGACCTCTGGCCAGAGCTTGCCCAATTTGCAATCGAACTGTTGGCTTGCCCCTCATCCAGTGTCCTGTCCGAAAGGACGTTCAGCGCAGCAGGGGGGATTGTGACCGATAAGCGTACTCGCCTAGCTCACCACAGTGTTAACTACCTCACATTTCTAAAAATGAATGAGGCATGGATCTCGGAGGAATTCAACACATGTGACCAGTAGACCATGTATATGTCTATAAACTATTTTTTTAATCAAGCACACAGACCTTCTTAATTCATTTGGCTCACTTCCTTGACCCAAAAAAGCACACCGTACTATATGCCCCTACCCTCCTCTTTGAAGAGGTTGAGCGGTGTCATATTTCTACTGGGGCTGCTTATGATATCCCTGTGCTGTGCTGACTTCCTCCTGGGGGTTCTTATTATGAAGGGATCACACTATCCCTGTGCTGTGCTGACTTCCTCCTGGGGGTTCTTATTATGAGGGGATCACACCATCCCTGTGCTGTGCTGACTTCCTCCTGGGGCTGCTTACGGTGCTGCTGTCAGTGCTGTATGTCACGGTGCTGCTGTCAGTGCTGTATGTCACGGTGCTGCTGTCAGCGCTGTATGTCACGGTGCTGCTGTCAGCGCTGTATGTCACGGTGCTGCTGTCAGCGCTGTATGTCACGGTGCTGCTGTCAGCGCTGTATGTCACGGTGCTGCTGTCAGCGCTGTATGTCACGGTGCTGCTGTCAGCGCTGTATGTCACGGTGCTGCTGTCAGCGCTGTATGTCACGGTGCTGCTGTCAGCGCTGTATGTCACGGTGCTGCTGTCAGCGCTGTATGTCACGGTGCTGCTGTCAGCGCTGTATGTCACGGTGCTGCTGTCAGCGCTGTATGTCACGGTGCTGCTGTCAGCGCTGTATGTCACGGTGCTGCTGTCAGCGCTGTATGTCACGGTGCTGCTGTCAGCGCTGTATGTCACGGTGCTGCTGTCAGTGCTCTGTATTACGGTGCTGCTGTCAGATGCCTCTATCACGGTGCATGTGTCATTCCGGTATGTCACGCTGCTGGTGATCATCTCCTGCACCCTCTTCTTTGCCTACCCTGGTCCCTGACCTTCCCTCTCCTCCATTGCCTTCATTAGCTCCATAGTCCTGAATTGTTAGAACAATTTCCCAAATAAAATAAAAATGCTTGTAGTTATCGATCCCAAATTCACCTCATACATGTATTATGTCATTGTCCAGATGGTGGGACTACGTTTTACCCCCTAATAATTACCACGTGGCCGCAAATTCGACATGAAGGTTTGCAAAGTTCGCCTCCCATTGAAGTCAATGGGGCCCGCGGCGAACGTTCGGTTTCGCGAACGTTTGGGTCCGTTCGCATTTCGCGTTCGCGAAACGTCCCGTCGGAAGTTCGTCCATCACTAACTGCGCACCAGTGCACAAAGCAAGCGCCATAAAGGCATGGATGAGTGAGTTTGGGGTGGAGGAACTTGACTGTCCTGACTTCAACCCGGTAGAACACCTTTGGGGTGAATTGCGGAGACTGTGCGCCAGGCCTTCTTGTCCGACATCAGTGCCTGACCTCACAAATGCGCTTCTGGAAGAATGGTCAAACATTCCCATAGACCAGGGATATGCAATTAGCGGACCTCCAGCTGTTACAAAACTACAAGTCCCATCATGCCTCTGCCTCTCGGTGTCATGCTTGTGACTGTCTTGTGTCTTGCTATGCCTCATGGGACTTGTAGTTTTGCAACAGCTGGAGGTCCTCTAATTGCATATCCCTGCCATAGACACATGCCTAGAGTTTTGGACAGTTTTCCCAGAAGAGTTTGCGCTGCAAAGGGTTGACTAATTAAATACTAAGACTGGGATACCATTAAAGTTCATGTGTGTAAAGGCAGGTGTCCCAATACTTTTGACAATAAAATGTATGCAATAATATATTATAAAATGTTTATAAAGATGTATCAACATGCCAGGATGCTAGGTAAATTTCGTTTTAGGCACCTTCTGTAATCAAGGGAGCAGTGATCATTTGTCCTGGCCTGTTCAGGGTTTCACAGGATGGGAGTTTGATTGTTTCCCCCTGCCTCTGGAGGAAGCTTCCAGAACTTATGGAGGGAGATGCAAATAACCAGCCTGAATATTTGTCAGGCTCTAGCCAATCCCTGGGGAGGAGTGTCCAGTAGGGGGGCTAGAAAGGTGATACATAGTCTGAGGCACTAGAAAGGTAGGTTCCTTCTCCCCAAGAGGATTCTAAAGCCTGAGGGGCTGCTTCCCTCGTGTAGCCCATGGGCTATTTAGCTGTTCAGACACCTCACTGGTGTCAGTACTGAGGGCCATGATGGACCTCGTTAGAAGCTTGTGAGCCTGAGGCTGTAGGCCTCTCCATCTGCTATAGTTGGGCGCCATGTTGTTGACTGACACCGAGAGGTCTTCCCCCAGTGTGGGTTCTTCTAGGGTATGCTTGGCACCTAAGATGGGTCACTATCCTGCACATGGGCTACCTTTACTTCTGCAGTACTCATCAGTGCCCTGGGCTAGGGTGGAGGCTGCTTTCAGGGATAACTCAACCTTAATGCCGCGTACACACGATCAGACTATCCAGCGGACTTAGTCTGGCGGACAAACCGCTGGAAAGTCCGCCAAATTTCCGAACGAGCGGACCTGCCCACACACCGGACTTTTCCGCCGTACTTTTGAAATGAACAGACTTGCCCACACACGGAGGAAAGTCCGTTCATTTTGAACGCGGCTCCAGGTAGCCGGGACTAGCAAAGGAAGTCAATGTCGCTGGCTCCGTCACCTGGTATGGACTTAAAGGGGAAGCCCTACGCCGAATAAACGGCGTGGGGGTCCCCCCTAGGTCCATATAAGACCCTTATGCGAGCACGCAGCCCGGCCAGTCAGGAAAGGGGGTGGGGACGAGCGAGCGCCCCGCCCCCCTCCTGAGCCGTTCCAGGCCGCATGCCCTCAACATGGGGGGGTGCTTTGGGGAAGGGGGCCACGTGGCCTCCCACCCCAAAGCACCTTATCTCCATGTTGATGAGGACAAGGGCCTGTTCCCGACAACCCTGACCGTTGGTTGTTGGGGTCTGCGGGAGGGAGGCTTATCGGAATCCGGGAGACCCCTTTTAATAAGGGGGCCCCCAGATCCCGGCCCCCCACCCTATGTGAATGAGTATGGAGTACAATGTACCTCTACCCATTCACCTGTGAAAAAAATGTAAATAAAACACAAGGGTTTAAAATAATTTATTGCACAGCTCTGGGGGTCTTCTTTCGTCTTGGGGGGTCTTCTCGCCGGACTCCTCCAATATCTTCTGCTCTTTTACTAGCGGAGGAGCCCGGCTTTCTTCTTTGTCGCCGCTGCCCCGGGGTCTTCTTCCGACTTTGTGGGTCTTGTCCCCCTCTTTGGGGGTCTTGTCTCTTCCTACAGGCCAGCAATCTAGCTAAACTAACAGTAGGCAACCTGCCTATAAGCTGATTGCAGGACCTCACCACAAGGAATCTGCTCTAGAGAAGGGCTGTCTCACTCACTAGACCGGGTCCAGAGACAGCTGGAAGGTGGCGGCTGTCCTGGAGACTTGTGTGTAAAGACCCTAAATTGATCCCTGTGACTGTGTAGTGTTCTGGAGATTGCACTGGGTACCAATAGTTGCGCATTGGTCCAAGGTTACCAGATACCAAAGAGACCTACCTCATGATCTACAGCTGTGAATCCTTAGAGTGCTCAGAAATCTGCCTCATGGTCTCAAGCCAAAGGTTGGCTATGAGTGGTAGTGAAGAAACACATGGCACCAGGGGCAACAGGAGCAAGATACTGGCTGGAGAGGAGCCCAATAATCTGGCAAAGAGGAGGTGCAGAGACCAGGGCCCAATAATCTGGCAAAGAGGAGGTGCAGAGACCAAGGCCGTCTTTAATATTGATTGGACCCTGGGCAAAACTTTTTTCTTGGGGCCCCCCATGCAGTTTTGCTCTCCACCTGCTCTGTGACATACAATAAATAGCAGCTAGACTCAAAATCAGTTTACTGAATCAGATCAGGCAGTTATTGCGATTGGTTGCCAGAGGTTACAGTGTATCATTATCGCTCACTGACTGGTTGCTAGAAGTTACAGCACACATTACAGCTCACTGATTGGTTGCTAGAGGTTACAGAACATGATTTCTGCTTGTTGAGATTACTGTACAGTAATACTGCTCACTGATTCGTTGCTAGAGGTTACAGCACATCATCTCCTCACTCCCGGGGTCATGCTATTCATATGGATGCCGCCTTTATTTACATATCTATGCAGCTATTTACATATGAATGCTGGTTATTTACATGTAAACACAGGGTCTGCAGGTGAGTCATCTGTACACAACAATAGGGCAGAGCTGGGCAGCATTAGTAGCAGCACTTCACACTGAGATATCAGGACACAGCAAGAGACAAGTACATTTAAACTGGGATAGTTGGCAAGTATGAGACAGCTGCTTTGGGCCCCACAACAATAACAGGGCCCAGGGCAGCTGCCCCTTTTGCCCTGCCTTAAAAACGGCCCTGGCAGAGACATTATTTAAATCAGGAAATTTATGGGAGGAGCAAAGAAGTCTAGGTTCACCTCAAGCAATACACAAAGCAAGGTTTTCTAAGGAATCATCAGGGAGCTGTCCAGCATCTCAGGTGATCAGCAAGGAGAAACACAACCAGACACCACAAAGGTTCCAGATTCAGATCTGGATCCTAACACCAAACTTGGCTGAACAGAAGCTGGCAGCACACCGTAAAATGCGATGCTTCTAAAATTCTATTATTACATATGAGTAACAAACCCCCCATCTGGGACCTCCTCCTCTGGCTTGTTTCAACTAAAACTATACATAATCTTTTTGAGATTTCAGGTGGGATCTGAGGCTTGCGCCGCAACCGTGGGCCAAACCCTTGCATTTTTCCCTTGAAAAATGGCGGCACACAGTCAAATCCAATGTTTGTAAAGCTTTATTGTTACTGAGGAGCAACCAAACCCCAACTGAGACCTCTTCCGCTGACATAAAAAAAGGGAAGGAAAATAGAAAACTGACCTTTAAGGTTGCCTCTATAATCCCAGTAGGGAAAGAAAGGGTCTCACATTATAGTAAAATATCAAAATGTATTAAATCACATTAAAAGCGTGTAAAAATAAGAGTACATAGACATGTCTGATTGGTGCAATGTCCCATATGGATATATACAGTATAGATACCAGCTGAACATAGGACACCGTCTAGGCTTGTAGAGTAATGTCAAAGTAGTCTAAGCCCTTGTACACATGGTCGGAGATTCCGACAACCAAATCCGTCCGACAACCAAATTTTGTCCGAAACTGTTGCATACACACGGTCGGACAAAGTTGTCGGAAAATCCGACGTGATGACATCATTTCGTTAAGACGGGACTACGTTCACGCTAGTAGCCAATAGCTTTGGTGTAGGAATTTGATCTGAGCATGCGTGGCACTTTGTCCAATCGGAATTCTCTACACATGATCGGAGTATGTCCAATCGGAGCATTTTGTCGGAAAATTTTGCCAACAGTCCGATGGAGACCACACACAGTCGGAATATCCGACAAAACGGTCCAATCGGACACATTCCGTCAGAATCTCTGACCGTGTGTACAAGGGCTAAGAAGATCCCTTCTGACTGGAGGCCCAACCTTCTGGTTTCGCAGTAACAGCGCTAATGGATCACTACGCGTTTCACCAATAGCTTCTTCAGGAGGTCCTATTGGTACCTGGCTAAAAAAGCCTCCAGGGAACACAGGGCATCCAATCCATGACAAAATGCACCATCGAGAAAAGTGGTTGAGGGGAAAAGAGCAAAAAAGGATATAAGGAGCAAGGGACCGGCTCCAAAAGAAAAGATCACACAGCCTATTGACGGGCCTTATCTATTGATGATAGCTTGTAAAGTTGTCCAAATAGATATCAATATGCAAGTCTATGTAGTATTCATACAATCTGCCAGACCCCAAGAGCCAACAGAGATCCTGGCCTCTGCATTGGAAAATTCACTCAAGCGCCGGTCCTGCTCTGTGTCAAATGTCCCAGAACGCGTGGGACGTTTGGACGCTCACGCTCAACGCTCAGAACGCTCTGGAACAATTTTTAGTTTTTGGCATATGCTGCCGGCTTTTCCTTGGACTTACTGATACTTTGTGGGGGGAAGAATGAACCCCTGCTTAGCGCTTGCACCCGTTTATCCAAAAGAGTGACTCATGATAACAGGCCTTGGACGGGCCAATGGAAGACTTTTGTTTCTTTGGCTGTAATGGCTTGGCTGGTAGAACCATTGTGATATATGTATTCCAAACGACTAGTTAGCCGTAAATTGGATTCAAATATATATATAAAAAAAAAAATCGAGCTATTACCTGTCCCGCTAAGTTTCCCGATGAAAGATTTTTTACTTTTTGGCTCCGTCGATGGAATAGTTTTTGTCTCTCTCTCTTTCTCTCTGTGCCATTTCTTAGTCCCCATCCTTTCCAGGTCACTAATTTTCTTGCTTAGAGTTCACTCTTCACAGACTGATCTGCTGTCTCTTTTTAATGAGGTTATTTCTGGGTTATTAGCTACAGTGTTATATGATACCTTATGTGAAATTCCTAATTGATGTAAATCAAACAAGGCCGGCTGGGGAAAAAAATAATAAAAAAAATCAGAACGATCTTTCAGAATTTTTTTTTTTTTTTTTTGCGGGCTCCGATCTGTTATACGGATCTCATATTTAAAGGCAGCTCTCGCACCGCAGCTTGTGTCAGCCTAATAAGACAAATAAATCTCTTTTTATTCATACATTAGCGAGTTCAAAGGAGTGGAAAGGGAGGAAAGGCATTGGCATTTTGCTTTGCTGAATAAGCTGCGGATAGAAATTAGACGGAAGGTATTTAGTAGGTGGAGTTTAATTGTCCCGCTCGATAAGCTCAACAACGCATTTTTATTAACGCCATCTCGCAGAAGCAGTTAAACTTTAGCTTCACACTTCGGAAATGGAGATTTAGAAGCAGCTTAGAAATATGGTATAGGTCATAATGAGACTTAAGGTGGCCACTGACTGACTAAGGCGGTCAAGTATGCAGGCAGAATCCAACCATCTTCCAATCATTATGGGCAACCATTTTGACTCGGTCTCCAGAGCATGCATGCTTAAAGTGGAGCTATCATCAGATATTTTTTATTCATTTAACGTGCGCATATGCTAAGTAATGTACACTCGCCGGCCACTCTTTTAGGTACACCTTGCTAATATTGAGTTGGATCCCCTTTTGCCTTCAGAACTGCCTTAATTCTTCATGGAATTCTTCATGGCATAGATTCAACAAGGTGTTGGAAACGTTCCTCAGAAATTCTGGTCCATGTTGACATGATAGCGTCACCCTGCTGCATTTTGGTGGCTGCACATCCATGATGCAAGTCTTCCATTCCACCATATCCCAAAGGTGCTCTATTGGTTGAGATCTGGTGAGTGTGGAGCACTATTGGTTGAGATCTGGTGAGTGTGGAGGCCATTGGAGGACAGTGACCTCCTTGTCCAGTGGTGAGATGATTGGAGCTTTGTGACATGGGACATTATCCTGCTGGAAGGAGCCATCAGAAGATGGGGACACTGTAGTCATAAAGGGTCCACGGCAATACTCAGGTAGGCCGTGGCTTGTAAACGATAGTCAATTGGTACTAAAGGGCCCAAAGTGTGCCAAGAAAATATCCCCCACACCATTACACCACCACCACCAGTCTGAACCGGTGATACAAAGCAGGATCCATGCTTCTATGTTGTTTATGACAAATTCTGACCCTTCTGAATGTTGCAGCTGAAATCGAGACTCGTCAGACCAGGCAACGTTTTTCCAATCTTTTATTGTCCAATTTTGGTGAGCCGGTGCAAATTTTTTTATACTACTAATGGCGGTGATCAGTGACTTATAAAGGGGCCCCCATAGCAAGCTTCTTGCTGTGGGGGCACTCGGCAGGAGGAAGGGGCCAGGAGCACTGGTGAAGGACCTGAGAAGAGGAGGATGTGAGCTGCTCTGTGCAAATCCACTGCAACAGATCAAGTAAGTATGACCTGTTTGTTATTTTTAAACTAACAAATACAAGACTTTATTATCACTTTAAATACACAACAAAGAATTCCCAGGGCACTACGGGTTAGCTAAAGAGACAGCATTGCATAGAAGTTTTCTTTGTCAGAGCAGAATTATTTCATATTAGTATTCCCTTTAATATCCACAAGAGATAAATCCATGTTTTTTTTGTACAAAATGCCTTTACAGCCCCAGATATGAAAAATATAAAAAATAATATATTGTAAAAGTAGCCATCATCTGATTGACATCATCAGTGCCCTGCACAATCTTTTCCTTAGAGCAGAGGGTGGGACCCAGCAAGCTCCACCCGCTACAGGCTTCCTGCAAATAATTTACAGGGAGGGAGGGGCGGAGACAAGACCAATCACCCTGCACAAGAAGGGAGAATGGCAGTGACCGGTCTTTATTACAGGATTGGAAGCTCCTACACAGAGGCAACGTACAGGAGTTGTTTCAAGCTGGATGACTGTGGAGAAAACTCACAAAGGACGCCAAGATTCAAGAATAGTCTTGGCTGTTGTCTTCAGACTGAAGCTCAGCTTTAAGGTCCATTTTTAATCAAAATAAGGTCAACTCTCAACGCTGTATAATAAAAGACAAAATATATTGGACTGTTGTTAGAAGAATCGCATCACAATTTTTATTTAGTAGAAATGTGAAATAATTCTGTACAATCAGGACCCTTTAAGCATTTACAAGGCTCAACCTTGTGGGACTCCAACTTGATTCTCATTTGAATAACTTAGCCAGCCTAATCAAAACACGGTATAAATTAGGCGTATATAGCGCGGCATAGCACTAATGTACACACTCCATAAATCAGCGCTGTGCCCGTAATTTACAAGGTGTACATCTTGTAAAATGTGCTGCAACGTTACTAATGCTGGTGGCTTTCCATTGACCTGCCTTATCTCAGTAATTAAGTCCATGTCATCAACCGGCTGCCTCAAACAAAGTGGCCTTTTCAGTCGGTGCGCACAGATGACCTGGTGCAGGATGGTCTGCGTGTACTTACATCACGGGATTCAGGAGAAGGATCAGTACCACAGTCCAGACAAGGGATCGCCTTGACGCAGTTGCCCGGCTTAAAGGGAAAGGGACCCTTTTTAAAAAGCCATTCCTTGCTATAAGTAAGATGAGCTCCTCATTTTAAAGTCCAGATGAAATTTCAGTTTAAAATAGCTCAATGCATTCCAGGTGCTTAAAAATAAGAGGTGTGTAATGTCTTATAATTCAATTTATTTGGAATGTAGCCACAGCCTGAGTGGAAAAGTCTGTCTGTTATGGTGCCTACGGCAGGTGACACTGACTCACCCGAGGCAAAAGTAATGATTGGTCTTTGCCAGAGCTACTGAAGGTGGAGATGGGTCAGAGACCTTAGTGGCCTTAGTTTACTTTGTTGCAAACTTTCACCAGGTCACGACCCTCAAGATTGCCCCAACAAGGGGTTAGCAGGAACAGAATGGATACAGAGTGGAGACCTTATGCTAGGCAATGAGCAAGAGAGTAGCTGGGTCCAAGCAAGGGTCAAGCAGGACAATAGCCAGGTCCAGGCAAGGGTCAATGTAGACAGAAAGCAAGAGAATAAAGCTCTTTGCACAAGGGAAGTTAGTGCTTAAATACCCTTCCTGGTTAGAGGACATGTCCAACATCATTACTGGAAACTCTGGAAGTCCTGGAAGGGATTCCGTGAGTGCCATTGGAAATCTTGGCAGGGATTTTGTGAGTACCATTGCAAGTTCTGGCATGGATTCTTCAACAAGGGGATAGCAAGAAGAGAATGGATATGGAGTGGAGAGCTTACACTAAGTAGCAGGCAAGGGAATAGCTAGGTCCAGGCAAGGGTCAAGCATGACAATAGCTAGGTCCAGGCAGGGGTCAATGTAGGCAGAAAGCAACAGAGTAAAGCTCTTTGCACAAGGGTAGTTGATGCTTAAATACCCTTTCTGGTTAGAGGACATGCCCAACATCATTACTGGAAACTCTGGAAGTCCTGGAAGGGATTCCATGAGTGCCATTGGAAATCTTGGCAGGGATTCTGTGAGTACCATTGGAAGCCCTGGCACGGATTCTTCAACAAGGGGATAACAAGAAGAGAATGGATATGGAGTGGAGAGCTGAAACTAAGTAGCAGGCAAGAGAATAGCTAGGTCCAGGCAAGAGTCAAGCATGACAATAGCTAGGTCCAGGCAGGGGTCAATGTAGACAGAAAGCAACAGAGTAAAGCTCTTTGCACAAGGGTAGTTGGTGCTTAAATACCCTTTCTGGTTAGAGGACATGCCCAACATCATTACTGGAAACTCTGGAAGTCCTGGAAGGGATTCTGCGAGTAACGTTGGAAGTCCTGGCATGGATTCTTCAACAAAGGGCTAGCAAGAAGAGAATGGATATGGAGTGAAGACCTTACACTAGGTAGCAGGCAAGGGAATAGTCGAGTCCAGGCAAGGGCCAAACAAGACAGTAGACAGGTCCAGGCAGGGGTGTTGGTAGATGGCAAATGAGAGCGTAATCAGGTTACTCTAAGTCTGCAATGGTCTGTCTGAAATGGGGCCCCCAAGCAGATAACATGGGCTCATGCCAGGTAGAGGGTCAAAAGTTGGTCTTCAACAGTGCTTCTGAAGGTGGAGATGGGTCAGTGACTCTAGTGGCCTGATTTAGTTTGCTGAAAACAGTCACCAGGTCACGGCCCTTAAGACCGGCCAACAAGAGGAAAGCAGGAACAGAACGACTATCCTATAGAGACTAGGCAGAAGGCAGGAAAATAGTCAGTTATAGGTGGGGATCAGGGAAGACTGCAAGCAAGAGAGTAGTCAGGTTCAGGCAGTAGTCAATGTAGATGGCGAGCAATATTAAATCTCTTTGCACAAGGATAGTTGGTGATAAGATACAGCACCAACAACTTCAAAGCTAATGCCTAAAACTCTTCCAGGTTAGAGGACATTCCCAGCATCATCACTGGGAACTCTGGAAGTCCTAGAAGGGATTCTGTGAGTGCCATTGGAAGTTCTGGCACGGATTCTTCAACAATGGGTTAGCAAGAAGAGAATGGATATGGAGTGAGGACCTTACACTAGGCAGCAAGCAAGAGAAAAGCCATGTCCAGGTGAGGGTCAAGCAGGACAATAGCCAGGTCCAGGCAAGGGTCAATGTAGACAGAAAACAGAATAAAGCTCTTTTCACAAGGAAAGTTAGTGCTTAAATACCCTTCCTGGTTAGAGGACATGTCCAACATCATTACTGGAAACTGTGGAAGTCCTGGAAGGGATTCCGTGAGTGCCACTGGAAATCTTGGCAGGGATTCTGTGAGTACCATTGGAAGCCTTGGCACAGATTCTTCAACAAGGGGATAGCAAGAAGAGAATGGATATGGAGTGGAGAGCTTACACTAAGTAGCAGGCAAGGGAATAGCTAGGTCCAGGCAAGGGTCAAGCATGACAATAGCTAGGTTTAGGCAGGGGTCAATGTAGTAGACAGAAAGCAACAGAGTAAAGCTCTTTGCACAAGGGTAGTTGGTGCTTAAATACCCTTTCTGGTTAGAGGACATGCCCAACATCATTACTGGAAACTCTGGAAGTCCTGGAAGGGATTCTGCGAGTAACATTGGAAGTCCTGGCATTGATTCTTCAACAAAGGGCTAGCAAGAAGAGAATGGATATGGAGTGAAGACCTTACACTAGGCAGCAAGCAAGAGAAAAGCCATGTCCAGGCGAGGGTCAAGCAGGACAGTAGCCAGGTCCAGGCAGGTGTAGCGGCAAACAAGAGAGTAATCAGGTCAATCTAGATCGGCAGTGGCCTGTCTGTAATAGTATCCTGCAGCAAGTAACACAGGCTCACCCCAGGCCCAGGGTCTAGGTGATAGTTGGTCTTCAACAGAGCTCCTGAAGCTGGTGATGGGTCGGAGAACCCTAGTGGCCTGATTTACTTTGTTGCAAAATGTCACCAGGTCATGGCCCTTAGGATTGCCCAACATTTCCTTTAATTTGGCTTTTGTGTTCTGCACCCTTTCCAGATCTGCAGCATTCTTTCATGAACTGGTGATCAAATAACCTAAAAAAAAGTCTGAAATCCAAAAACACTCCTCGCACCAAAAAAAAAAAAGAAAACCCCACAAACAAAAGATAATTCCTAATAGAAAATAAGAATACATTCATATATTTTTTTTTCCAGTGAGCTACATTTGGCAAGCATTAACTAGATCGCGGCGGCGGAGCTCGCTCACTTAACCTCGACATGTTGAATTTCTGGGACACTTTGTATCTATTTTTGTGATGGAACTGACAGTCGCGTTGACACGCGGTTCCGTCTAAGTCACATGCACAGAGACAAAATGAAATCTATCACTAACCCTGAAAGACAGAGAGAATGTGCAGAGCTCACAATGACACTCTGCTTATTGTACTTTCCAGCCAGGCAGAAGAAGCAGTTTTTTTTTTTTTAGCGAGAGAAAAAAAAAGAGGGAAGTTTGCAGAAAGTGCAGAGTCGGCAGAAATTGCTCTTTATTTAGTGTTTAATTTGTCCTCATCACGGCATACATATGGAAACTTTTAGATTTCCAAAGAGGAAACTACTCTGACAAGACATTAGCATATGTGTTGGAGGATTTAGGAAGACTGATGTAAGGAGTCTGTCTCAGACTTCCATCTCAATACTCCGCTAGAAGCCATCTGGAGGGTGGGGAGACCGGCTTCCTGGCGGGAGAAAAAAAAAATGATATCGAATATGTTTATCTGTTTTCACCTTGAAAGATCTGCAGTTTGATTTTACACAGTACAAATATCACGAGGATCTTAAAGCAGAACTTCAGGTAAAAATTGTCAATAACTTGACCTGCTAAAGTAACAATACAAAAAAATATTATCAGTTGATGCCGCAATAAGCACCTTTGATCTGAGGCTGTCTACTGCAGTACTTCCTCTCTGCCTATAGGTGTCGCCAACACCAGTACTTCCTCTCTGCCTCTAGGTGTCACCAATTGCAGTACTTCCTCTCTGTCTCTAGGTGTCACCAACTGCAGTACTTCGTCTCTGCCTCTAGGTGTTGCCAAATGCAGTACTTCCTTTCTGCCTATAGGTGTCACCAACTGCAGTACTTCCTCTCTGCCTCTAAGTGTGACCAACTGCAGTACTTCCTCTCTACCTCTAGGTGTCACCAACTGCAGTGTGTCCTCTCTACCTCTAGGTGTCACCGAATGCAGTACTTCCTCTCTGCCTCTAGGTGTCACCAACTGACTGCAGTACTTCCTCTCTGCCTCTAAGTGTCACCAACTGCAGTACTTCCTCTCTGCCTCTAGGTGTCACCGACTACACTACTTCCTCTCTGCCTCTAGGTGTCACCAACTGCAGTACTTCCTCTCTGCCTCTAGGTGTCACCAACTGCAGTACTTCCTTTCTACCTCCAGGTGTCACCAACTGCAGTACTTCCTTTCTAGGTGTCACCAACTGCAGTACTTCCTCTCTGCCTCTAGGTGTCACCAACTGCAGTACTTCCTTTCTACCTTTAGGTGTCACCAACTGCAGTACTTCCTTTGTAGGAGTCACCAACTGCAGTACTTCCTCTCTGCCTCTAGGTATCACCAACTGCAGTACTTCCTTTCTACCTCTAGGTGTCACCAACTGCAGTACTTCCTCTCTGCCTCTAGGTGTTACCAACTGCAGTACTTCCTCTCTGCCTCTAGGCGTCACCAACTGCAGTGCATCCTCTCTGCCTCTAGGTGTCACCAACTGCAGTGCGTCCTCTCTGCCTCTAGGTGTCACCAACTGCAGTACTTCCTCTCTGCCTCTAGGTGTCACTGACTGCAGTACTTCCTCTCTGCCTCTAGTTGTCACCAACTGCAGTACTTCCTCTCTGCCATCAGGGGTCACCAACTGCAGTACTTCCTCTCTGCCATCAGGGGTCACCAACTGCAGTACATGTGCAGTGATAATATGAAAAATAAATCCTGATATGAAACTCCACCTTATAACTCATATAAACATTGACAAAAAGTGGCATAAACAGTGAATGATTAATGAAAAAGTCAGTGAATGAATAATCGGATGAGTGTGATTAAAAATAAAAAAAATATAAAAATATAATAAAAAATAATATAGTGAAAGAGTCCACGATTAAAGATGATTAGATGAGTGACATCCTAGGAATAAGGTCAATCCTCACAGTCACCAAGAAGCACCAAGAAATTAGTGCACCTCCACCTTACAAACTGCAGGCTTACTGGACAGCAAGCTTAGGAAAGCCCGTGGCAATAACCCAGCCAGGAGTCCTTGATCCCAAAAAGCCACGACAGCACTCCCAGGTGTAGCAGAAGGACAAACTACAGCATGCTTCCAGGTAAGTACTCGCAAGTACTCTGGCCACAGCGGTATCAGTCAGCCACCCAAAAATGAAGAGGAACGCACATAGTGTATCCCGTAACAGTAATCAGTTTATTAGAAATATAAAATATTGCACTTGCATGGTATAAGAAGTTTAAAATGTAAAAACCATCCGGTAAATCAAGCGAACACCCATCTACTGCATAGATGACGTCAGCACGTCTAACGTCCCGGCGCACGTTTCGTCATATAATAACGTCATCTGGGGCACGGGCGACGCACTGACGTATCGCGTAATATAAGGAAGCAGGGAACCAAGCCTCGTTGTGAGTCGTGGGATGGAAACACCTGAACCTCCGCATTGAAGTCAGGACACCCAGAACCGCCATGTTTAAAACTGGCAAAGGAAGTTTAAAATCAGCTAAAAATGACAATGATATTGTTTATAAGTGCCTGTTATACTCAGAGGACAGGAACTATCTATAGTTAAATATGCCAATCTAGTGGCAAACAAACTAATTAGGCAGTGATAGGCAACACCATAGAACAGACTGGAGACCTAATCCCAGCCATAGAGTAAAAAATACCAACATTTCAATGGACTGGATGCATGGAAAAAACTGTTAAGTAACAAAATTGACCTCACAATGGCAACCATTTTAAAGGGGCCGCTCAGGCATATAACCAAATAAAAATTGTAAATTAAAAAACAAATCGCTAACAAAACTATAAAACCTAAAAAAAATTGCCTTTAGTAAGGAATGGAAATGGAATTAACAATATACCTTCCTTACTGGTTAGAAAGGGAAATCAACTACATATGATAGTCCGGTGGAATTCATTTCCAGTATTAATTTCCAGTATTCCACCGGACTATTATATGTATTGGATTTCCCTTCCCATGACTCACAACGAGGCTTGGTTCCCTGCTTCCTTATATAACGCGATTCGTCAGCTCGTCTCCCGTTCCCCAGACGACGTCATTATATGCCGAAACGCGCGTTGGACGTGCTGACGTCATTGCGCTATCTCTGCAGTGGACGGGTGTTCACTTGATTTACTGCCCAGTTTTTACATTTTAAACTTCTTATACCATGTAAGTGCAATATTTGATATTTCTAATAAACTGATTACTGTTTTGGGTTACACTATGTGAGTTTCTGTTCATTTTTGGGTGGCTGACTGATACCGCTGTGGCCAGAGTACTTGCGAGTACTTACCTGGAAGCATGCTGTAGTTTGTCCTTCTGCTATACATGGGAGTGCTGTCGTGGCTTTTTGGGATCAAGGACCCCTGGCTGGGTTATTGCCACGGGCTTCCCTAAGCTTGCTGTCCGATAAGCTTATTATATGTATTGGACTATTATATGTATTGGATTTCCCTTCCCACGACTCACAACGAGCCTTGGTTCCCTGCTTCCTTATATAACGAGATTCGTCAGTTCGTCTCCCGTTCCCCAGACTACGTCATTATATGCCGAAACGCGTGTTGGACGGGTGTTCACTTGATTTACTGCCCGGTTTTTACATTTTAAACTTCTTATACCATGTAAGTGCTATACCAGATAAGCCTGCATTAATGGCTGTGTGTTGAGTTATTTTGAGGGGACAGAAAATTTACACTGTTATACAAGCTGTACACTCACTACTTTACATTGTAAACAAGTGTCCGTTCTTCAGTGTTGTCACATGAAAAGATAGAGGAAAATATTTACGAAAATGTGGGGGGTGTACTCACTTTTGTGAGATACTGTATATAATAATAAAATTAAATAAATTAACCCCTGAGGCCGCGTACACACGGGCGGACTGTTCGCCCAACTTTGTCCGCTGAACAGTGTTTGGGCGGACAGTCCGCTCGTGTGTGGGCTTTCAGCGGACAGTTTCAGCGGACAGTTTGACGAACAAGGTTTTTCGGAAATTCCGTAAAACTGTCCGCTGAAACCTTGTTTCAGCGAACAGTCCGCCCGTGTGTAGGCTTGTTCGTCAAACTAAGTTCCGCGCATGCTCAGAAAGGATTTACACGCCGAAAGTTATAATGCAGTGTATAGGACGTCGTATTTTTCGTCCCGTCGTACGTGCCGTTCACGTCATCGCGCACGGTTTCAGCAAACTGTTCGTTCGTCGTGTGTGGGCATGTCCGTCCATGCTAATTTTGAGCGGACTGTTTGCCGAAACTGTTGGACGGACAAAGTTGGGCGAACAGTCCGCGCGTGTGTACGCGGCCTTACAAAAAAAAGCAAAAAAAAAAAAAAGAATAAATAAAATTGGATGAAAAAGCTGAAAAACATAGCAACAAATGATAAAACAGATGATATTTTTCTCTATTGGCTAATTAAAAAAAAGCCAACATTTAAAAATACTTTAAAAGCGTTGTACAGAAACGCTCAAAAACGCCCATAGAAACACAAAAAAAAGTGACGCTCAGGCGTGAATGCAGCCTGATGCCCCGTACACACGAGCGGATTTTCCATCGGAAAAAACTTGGATGGTTTTTCCGATGGGATTCCGCTCAAGCTTGGCTTGCGTACACACGGATCACACAAAAGTTCTCCGAATTTTCCACCGCCAAGAACGCGACATACAACACTACGACGAGCCGAGAAAATGAAGTTCAATGTTTCCGAGCATGCGTCGGATTGTTTCCGAACCCGCGTAGGAATTTTGTGCGTTGGAATTTGGTACAGACGATCGGAATTTCCGATCGGAACTTTTTCCGACCGAATAATAGAGAACCTGCCCTCAATCTTTTGTTGGCTGGAATTCTGGCAGCAAAAGTCCGATGGAGCGTACACACACGGTCGGAACGTCCGACCAAAAGCTCACATCGGACTTTTGCTGGCGGAATTTCTGATCGTGTGTATAGGGCTTTAGTGCTCTGGATTGAGGATATGCTTTGTTCATATTTCATGTCTGAGGTTTACAACCACTTTAAAGAGGGATTCCACCTACAAAAAAAAGATATTAAAAGCCAGCAGCTATAAATACTGCAGCTGCTGACTTTTAATAAATGGACACTCACCTGTCCCGGGTTCCAGCGATGCCGGCAGCCGAGGCCGATCGATCTCTCGGCTGCTGCCGCCACCATTCTAGGTGAGGGAATCAGGAAGTGAAGCGAATTGGCTTCACTTCCCGGTTCCCTACTGCGCATGCGCGAGTCGCGCAGCGCAATAGGAATTGTCTGCGCTGTCACTGGGACCCGTGTGTGTCCCAGCAGACAGCGCGGCAGGGCAGGAAATGACATAGACTCCCACGGGAGTCTATGCCCGGAAGTGGGTGTAAATACCTGTCTTTGACAGGTATCTCCACCCCCCTCCCCCCTGAAAGGTGCCAATTGTGACACCGGAGGGGGGGGGGAGGGTTCCGATCAGCGGAGGTTCCACTTTAGGGTGGAACCCCGCTTTAAGTCCTGGTTTTGCCGCGTACACACACGATCGGAATTCCCGGCCAGAAAGAGACCGATGAGAGCTTTTCATCGGAAAATATGACCGTGTGTACGCTCCATCGGAATTTAGCTGTCTGAATTTCCGCCAGCCAAAAATTTATAGCATGTTTCCCAACGTAAAAACTTTCTATCGGTAATTCCGATCGTGTGTATGCAATTTCCGACACGCCAAAAAAAATCACGCATGCTCAGATTCAACTACGAGAGAGAAGCTATTGGCTACTGACTATTGAACTTCCTTTTTCTAGTCCGGTCGTACGTGTTGTACGTCACCGCGTTATAAACGATCGGAATTTGATGTGACCGTGTGTAGGCAAGACAGCTTGAGACGAATTCCGTCGGAATTCCGTCGGGAAAACCACCAGAGCTTTTTCCGAACGAGAATTCCGTTCGTGTGTACGCGGCATTAAAGGGCCGGTGCAGGCAGGAAAGGGGTTAAGTGAAGTTCCTTTGAATGCACCTCCAATGTTCTCCACTGACAATGGCGATCTTAGCGGCACTACCGACAACATGGAGCCCGCAGCCATGTCTGATGCGCTAAATAAACACGGAAGAAAGATTGTGTAGGATTGAACTCTGAACGGATTAACGATGATATAATGGGGTTGTTAATTGTAACATCACATCAAGAAGAGGCCCCTTCGCTGATGAAGTCCCCGCAGGCCTGTCTGTATCGGCGCGAGCGTGTGTGTGTGCGGCGCGTAATATTAACGACTGAAAGACGAGCGTTTTAAAAATAGACTCGGGGGCCGGTACCCACCGCTTGTCCCCTGTAACCCCCCCAATGATTGGAATCTTCTGGGTCTAATTAGTCGGCATTTGTTATTCAGATGAATGGAAATGTGGTGGATGGGAGGAGGGGGAACGGCTCACCGGGGAATTTGGCGTTCCACAGGTGCGCGTATTGTACGGGGACGCATCTGCCTGCCAGAAAATAGAACGATACCCAGAAGGACTTCCGCAGCTGCTGCCATGGTGCCACCGGCTAAGGGGAGGCGTCAGACGCAAGGGGGGGGGGGGACAAGGACGCACAGTGGCCTAAATTCTAGGAATGCCATCTTGGCGTGCATGAAAAAAAACGAGGGCAGCTGGTGATACTTGATGACGGGGCATTATCTGATGAGCAGGTCAAATAAATCTGTCAAAGGATTTGTACAGTGCCTTGAAAAACGATTCATACCCCTTGAAGTTTTCCACATTTTGTCATGTTACAACCACTCCCCTTTTGCAAAATATCTCAAGTTCTGTCAGATTGGATGGAGAGCGTCTGTGAACAGCAATCTTCAAGTCTTGCCACAGATTCTCAATTGGATTTAGGTCTGGACTGTGACTGGGGCCATCCTAACACATGGATATGCTTTGATCTAAACCATTCCATTGTAGCCCTGGCTGTATGTTTAGGGTCGTTGTCCTGCTGGAAGTAGGGTTGCCACCTGTCCAGGATTCACCCGGACAGTCCGGGTTTGGAACTATGTGTCAGGGTTTCAGTCCACCTGAAACCCAGACACATTATTCAGACAAGAATGTGGTTCGGGATAGGGCCTGACAGGAGGGGGAGAGAGGGGGCTCAGATGTGTCGCATTACTATTCTCTTTGGAGTGCCCAAAGGTGTCCCAGGTCTGTTACAATCCTATAGTGGTCTCCAAACTGCAGCCCTTTGCTTGCTTTTATCCAGCCCTTGGGGTACTATTTCATTCAATGATAAAAACAATGGAGCATGATTCCCCCCCACTGACACTAATGATGGGGCACACATCTTTCAAATTACAGAAAAAATGGGACACAATTTCTTTCAATGACAGCAGCAATGAGGGCCAATGACATCAATGAAGGGGCACTATTCCTCCCACTGACACCAATGATGGGGCACAGTTCCTCCCACTGACACCAATGATGGGGCACAATTCCTCCCACTGACACCAATGATAGGGCACAGTTCCTCCCACTGACACCAATGATGGGGCACAGTTCCTCCCACTGACACCAATGATGGGGCACAGTTCCTCCCACTGACACCAATGATGGGGCACAGTTCCTCCCACTGACACCATGGATGGGGCACAATTCCTCCCACTGACACCAATGATGGGGCACAGTTCCTCCCACTGACATCTACGATGGGGCACTATTCCTCCCACTGACACCAATGATGGGGCACAGTTCCTCCCACTGACACCAATGATGGGGCACAGTTCCTCCCACTGACACCAATGATGGGGCACAGTTCCTCCCACTGACACCAATGATGGGGCACAGTTCCTTCCACTGACACCAATGATGAGGCACAGTTCCTCCCACTGACACCAATGATGGGGCACAGTTCCTCCCACTGACACCTATGATGGGGCACAGTTCCTCCCACTGACACCAATGATGGGGCACAGTTCCTCCCACTGACACCAATGATGGGGCACAGTTCCTCCCACTGACACCAATGATGGGGCACAGTTCCTCCCACTGACACCATGGATGGGGCACAGTTCCTCCCACTGACACCATGGATGGGGCACAGTTCCTCCCACTGACACCAATGATGGGGCACAGTTCCTCCCACTGACACCAATGATGGGGCACAGTTCCTCCCACTGACACCAATGATGGGGCACAGTTCCTCCCACTGACACCAATGATGGGGCACAATTCCTCCCACTGACACCAATGATGGGGCACAGTTCCTCCCACTGACACCAATGATGGGGCACAGTTCCTCCCACTGACACCAATGATGGGGCACAATTCCTCCCACTGACACCAATGATGGGGCACAGTTCCTCCCACTGACACCAATGATGGGGCACAGTTCCTCCCACTGACACCATGGATGGGGCACAGTTCCTCCCACTGACACCATGGATGGGGCACAGTTCCTCCCACTGACACCAATGATGAGGCACAGTTCCTCCCACTGACACCAATGATGGGGCACAATTCCTCCCACTGACACCAATGATGGGGCACAGTTCCTCCCACTGACACCAATGATGGGGCACAGTTCCTCCCACTGACACCAATGATGAGGCACAGTTCCTCCCACTGACACCAATGATGGGGCACAATTCCTCCCACCCACTGACACCAATGATGGGGCACAGTTCCTCCCACCGAGACAAACGATGGGGTGCAATTACTCCCACTGAAACAAACAATAGGGCATTATTATTTTTTCCCACTGACATCAGCACATTTTCTACTCCCAATGGCCACAGTCCAGCCCCCCTAAAGTCTGTAGGACAGTAAACTCGACCTTTGTTTAGAAAGGTTGGAGACCCCGCTATAGTGTTTACAAAAAAAAAAAATGACTGTGCGCCGCTAAAGTGTTCGGGTTTGGCTTGAAGAAAAAGTGGCCACCCTAGCTGGAAGGTGAACCTCCGCCCCAGTCTCAAGTCTTTTGCAGATTCTAACAGGTTTTCTTCTAATATTTATAACCTAATCCTGCTTTATACTTCTCCACAACGTTATCCCTGACCTGTCTGGTGTGTTCCTTGTCCTTCATGATGCTGTTTGTTCACGAAGGTTCTCTAACAAACCACCGAGGGCTTCACAGAACAGCTGTATTTATACTGAGAGTAAACTAAACACAGGTAAACTCTATATTCTGAAGGCAATTGGTTCCGCTAGATTTTAGTTAGGGGTATCAGAGTAAAGGGGGCTGAACACAAATGCCCCCCACACTTTTCAGATTTTGCAAAAAATGTTGAAAACCATTTCTCATTTTCCTTCCACTTCACAATTATATGCAGGGGCAAAACGCGCGTCCGTTAACCGCATTTGGAGTGCCATTAAAGTGATACTAAACACACAATGTTTAACCACTTGCCTACCGGGCACTTTTACCCCCTTCCTGCCCAGGCCAATTTTCAGCTTTCAGAGCTGTCGCACTTTGAATGACAATTGCATGATCATGATACACTGTACCCAAATGAAATTTGTATCATTTTTTTGAGACAGATATAGATTTTTTTTTGGTGCTACTTAATCACCACTGGATTTTTAAATTTTTTGCTAAACAAACATTTAAATTTTAAAATTAAAATTTTGCAAATAAGTAAATTTTCTCCTTCACTGATGTGCACTGATGAGGCGGCACTGATGGGCACTTATATGCAGCGCCAATGCGCAATGATGGACACCGATGGGCACTGGTGGGCACTGAAGGACACTGATAGACACTGATGCGCACTTATAGACAGTGATGGACACTGATGGGCACTGATGGGCACTGATAGACATTTATGGTCACTGATGGGTACTTATAGACACTGATGGGCACTGATAGACGCTGATGGGCACTGATGGACACTGATGGGCACTGATGGACACTGATTAACACTGGTGGACACTGATGGGCACTTATAGACACTGATAGACATTGATGGGCACTGATGGGCACTTACCCGCCTGGAAGAAAATCACCTGGCTTTTAGGAAAAAACTCAAGACCTTCCTCTTTTAGCAGATGATCAAAGCTCGCCACAGCGCCTAGAGGCGATTCAGTTCGCATTGTGCGCTATACAAGTATTTCATTCATTCATTCATTCATAGACATTGATGGGCCCTGATGGACACTGATGGGCACTGATGGACACTGATGGGCACTTATAGACACTGATAGACATTGATGGGCACTGATGAGCACTTATAGACACTGATGGACACTGATAGACACTGATGGGCAGTGATGGGCACTGATAGACACTGATGGGCACTGATAGACATGGATGGGCACTGATAGACACTGATAGACATGGATGGGCACTGATAGACACTGATAGACATGGATGGGCACTGATAGACACCGATGGGTACTTATAGACAGTGATAGATACTGATGGTCACTGATAGACATTGATGGGCACTTATAGACAGTGATAGACACTGATGGGCACTGATGGGCACTGATAGACACCGCTAGACACTGATGGACACAGATAGACACTGATAGACACAGATAGACACTGATGGGCACTTATAGACACTGATGGGCTCTGATAGGCACTTATAGACACTTATAGGCACTGATAGACACTGATGGGCACTCATAGACATCAATAGGCACCATGGAGAGCGATAGGCAACCTTGTACCAGGTCTGGAACAAAGACAACGCTTAAAGGGCCGCTCCACCTTTTACGGAACTCTTAAGCCCCGAGAGGACTTATGTCCGACAGACTTCCGAAGGAGTTCTGCCGGAGTTCTGCCGGAGTTCCGACAGAGTTCTGACGGACTTTTCGACTGAGCGGACTTGGCCACACACAATCACACTAAACTCCGACGGATTCGAACGTGATGACGTACGACTGGACTAGAATAAGGAAGCTCATAGCCAGTAGCCAATAGCTGCCCTAGCGTCGGTTTTAGTCCGTCGGAATAGCATACACACGAGCGAATTTTTCGAAGGGACCGGGTCCGGCGGAGTTCCGTCGGGAAAATTTGAAGCATGTTCCATATTCTAAAGTCCGTCAGACTTTGGTAAATCAAAAGTCCGTTGCAGCCCACACACGATCGAATAGTCTGACGGAATCAGTCCGTCGGACTTTGGATGTTGAAAAGTCCGCTCGTGTGTACGCGGCATTAGTAGGAACTACAAAGGACCTTTACTGATGCAATGGGGTTGATTTACTAAAACCTGGAGGGTGCAAAATCTGGTGCAGCTGCGCATGGCAGCCAATCAGCTTCTAACTTCAGCTTGTACTATGAAGCTTTGACAATAAAATCCGGAAGCTGATTGGTTTCTATGCAGAGCTGGACCAGATTTTGCACTCTCCAGCTTTAGTAAATCAACCCCAATGTCTTTATTTGTGCCCCTTTAATTCTCATTCTCTAAGCTTTTGTTTGCAGAATTTCTATTTTTACACAGTAGGGGGCGCAATGTCTTTTATAGGCTGGGGAGGTGCACAAGGCAGCAGCCCGTAGAGTACATTCAACCATGCGGAGAGCCCCGCCCTCAACCCCTTCCATCCATTACTGACTCACTAGACCAGCCATTCTCAACCGTTGGGTTCCTCCAAAGGTTGCTAGAGGTTCCTCGAGCTGTGGCTGATTGACCTCCTAGCTTAAGATGTCTGCATAGTTCTGGGGACAACACCACTTGGTAGCGCCAGTTGCATGAAGCTAACAATCTTTTAAGCCACCCGTAGGGGGTTGCATTTTGGCAACCACGGTAAGGGCTGCCTTATTCCGCATGACCACAAATGTAAAGGGCATTTTCCTTTTCAATGACCACCAATAAATTGGTTTTAGTGAGGGTTCCTCAAGACCTGAAAATGATCTCAAGGGTTCCTCTGGGGCAAAAAGGTTGAGAAAGACTACACTAGACGTTGCCCTACCTGACAGGAGGGGCCCCAAGCAGGGGAGCTCTTGTGTCTCCGGTGGTGATGTCCATTGTCTGCACCACTGGCCAGGGTTGCCATTAGGAACCATTGGGCCCCATACAGCCAATGCTTCAGTTATGAGTGAACACAGTGAATGAACGGTACCCGATCACTCATTGCGTTCATTCAGGAAAGGAAGGGGCTGGTCAATATGACATATTTACCGGATCCTTTCCCCCCCTCTCCATCTGGAAGGATCCTATTGTGTGCTTACAGGAGCAGGGAGGAGAGGAGGGAAGCCAGAAGCACTGTGGGGGTAGAGGGGGCACACATGGAGGGTTTGGGCAGCAGGGGGAAGTGTACGGTACACAGGGAGGGTGATCGGGGTGGTGGGCTGGAATTTCCTGGAACCGATCCCCCATAAGGTTCTCTCTGCAGCAGCTGAAAGCCAGCTGGAGAGGGAGGAGAAGAAGCCTCTGATACCTGGAACCTGACAGGAGGAGCCCCAATGTCTCCAGTGGGGATATCCATTGTCTGCACCAGTGGCCAGTGCTGCTGTTAGAAACCATGGGGCCCCATAGAGCCAACCTGACATGGGGCCCCATACAGCCACTGCTTCAGTTATGAACGAACACACTGAGTGTTCAGTACTGATCATTCATTCAGGAAAGGAAGGGGCTGGTAAATATGACATATGACATTTACTGGACCACGGGGCCCCATACAGACAACCTAACATGGGGCCACATACAGCTAATGCTTCAGTTATGAATGAACACACTGAGTGTTCGGTACTGATCACTCATCAGGTTCATTCAGGAAAGGAAAGGGCTGGTAAATAGGGCATATGACATTTACTGGACCACGGGGGCCCCATACAGACAACCTAACATGGGGCCCCATACAAAAAAACTAACATGGGGCCCCATACAGACAACCTAACATGGGGCCCCATACAGCTAATGCTTCAGTTATGAATGAACACAGTGAGTGATCGGTACTGATCACTCATTGTGTTCATTCAGGAAAAGAAAGGGCTAGTAAATATGATATATTTATCAGACCTTCCTCCCGCTCTCCATCTTGACGGATCCTATTGTGTGCTTGCATATGACAGCAGGAAGGAGAGGAGGGAAGCCGGGAGCACTGTGGGAGTGGGGGGGAGGGGGCACACATGGGGGTTTGGGCAGCAGGGAGAGTATATGGTGCACAGGTTGGTAATGTGTGGCGGAGGGGCATTTCCTCGACTCGATCCCCTGTATGCCTCTCTCTGCAGCAGCTGAAAGTCAGCGTGAGCTAAAGGAGAAAAAGCGAGCTTTCAGCTGCTGCAGAGAGAGCCATACAGGGGATTGGTTCCAGTAACTGCCCCCTTCTCATCGATCACCCTTCTCACCCACATCTGATTCACCCTGCTGCCTGGCTTCCCCTGCTGGCCCATGCAGGAGGACCGGAAGGACCGGCGGTACCCCCTTATCCACGCCCCTGCCAGTGGCTTATACTTGGAGGGGTGCGGTCCACCCTGGGCACCGGCAATCTGGGAGTGTCGGCAGGCGTCTGACATTTTTTAAATTTTTTCACCTTGCAATCGTTTTCCTGCAGGTACGATGTGTTTTGTTTTGGCATTTCTCACGTGTAGGGAAGCCCACTGAAATGAATGAGCTGCCCTACACGTGATGCGTGACAACCCAACCGTGCATGGTTGCACCTCTAGGTGTGAACCTACCTGCAATGAGCAGTTAAACCTTGGAGCTCATTTACACCTGCTTTAACTTAACGCAACTCTGAAATAACGCAGCACAAAGGAACGGTTAAATGTGAAGGGGTCCCTTAGTCACCCCTCGCCAGGGCAGATAAAGGTAAATTCCCCCGGACTTTTTCATATTTAGCGCGGGGGGGGGGCAATCCACATTTTCGGAGTCGCCGTCAGCGCTCCACAGATCGATTCTGCTCATCACCTGCAGTTGCTCTTTAAATCACCGAAAATCCTAAGTGGGAGGACAACCGGTTCCTGGGCTGCAGAAGATCTGCTCAAGGGCAAACTAATCGTGTCCGTTGCGCCATCATCAGGGCGGCCGTCATGGAGATGGAAAAGCGGCACAGGACCGGGCAAAACGTCCCCGGATTGTCACATTCCTGCGGGCGGCCCCCCGATTCCGCAGAGCTCCTAATAAGACGGAAATGCTTGGCTTGACAACTTTTTAGCCGGCAATTAAATTTTTTTTTTTGCACGGAGTGAATGATGGGTGGACATTGGAGTTGTCTCACCGGCGATCATTAACTGCTTCTACTACATATGCACTTCTATAATGTCCGCTCGTTAAACGCCGACCGGCAGACGCGGCCGAATCATCATCACCGTATGGATTGGGAGAGAACGGAGCGAAATGAAGGTGGGGGGGGGGGAGGAGAGCGGATCAATAATGGCGATATATTAAATCTCCTTCTTCCCTATTAGAGGGGAAGGTCACGGCAGACACCTGCGCGCCTCGGATTCCTGGGCTGACGGGAATGACGGCGCCTACAATTTAATTGAGGATCATCCTCGACGGCTGGAGCATGACGTGGCCCCTGGCAAGCCAACTAACCCGAAGTGAATCAAACTGGATCCAAATTACTGAGTGTCATCTCTTAAAGGGGAACTTCAACCCAAAACCAAAAAAAAAAATCATACTCTATAAAGTGTATATTGCAGCTTACCAATCGGTAGATGTGGTGGCTGCATTAGTTTTCTATTAGCCATCCCCTCCCCCCCCCTGTTTTCACCTGGTGATCTGGCCAGTAACACACCTCCTGTATTAGAGCACCCTCCCCCACTCTATTAACTTTATCCCAAAGAGAAAAAAAACAAGACGTGCACTGCCAAAAAAGTTATTTCTTTTTTTTTTTCTTTTTTTTTTATGAATTGCAATCATTCATTCGTTCGATCGCAATTTGTAAATTCGAAAATTCAAAAAATGTGTAAATTAAAAAAAAAAATCTTAATTTTTGAAATTTATATTTTCGTAAATTTGTAAATTGGTAACTTGGTAAATTCAAAATATCATCAATTTGAAAATTCTGAATTTCGCAATTCTATATTGTTGTAAATTCGTCAATTGGTAACTTGGTAAATTAAAAAATTAGTCAATTTGAAAATTCAGAATTTCGTAAATTTGAAAATTAGAAAATTTGGAAATTCAAAAATCTTAATTTTGTAAATTTTATATTTTTGTAAATTCATAAATTGGTAACTTGGTAAATTCAAAAATTCGTCAATTTGAAAATTCTAAATTTCGTAAATTCAAAAATTAAAAAATGTGTAAATTCAAAAATCCTAATTTTGTAAATTTATATTTTTATAAATTCATAAATTGGTAATTTTGTAAATTCAAAAATTCGTAAATCTGAAAATTCTTCATTTCATAAATTCAAAAAATTCTTCATTTCGTAAAGTAAAAAATTCATAATTTCGCAAATTCGAAAATTCATAATTTCATCAATTTGAAAATTCAACAATTCGTAAATTAAAAAAAATCTTAATTTTGTAAATTTATATTTAAGTAAATTTCGTAAATTGGTAACTTGGTAAATAAAAAAATTTGTAAATTCGTTAATTTAGAAAATTCTTAATTTCGTAAATTTGAAGATTCAAAAATTCGTAAATTCAAAAATCCTAATTTTGTAAATTTATATTTTTGTAAATTCATAAATTGGTAACTTAGTAAATTCTAAAATTAGTCAATTTGAAAATTCGTAATTTCGGAAAATTGAAAATTCATAATTTTGTGAATTCGAAAATTGGTGAATTCAAAAATCCAAAAATAAAAACGAAAATCCGAAAATTTGAAAGAACGAAAATCCGAAAATTCAAAATAATAACTAACTATTAAATTATAGGTATTGGAATTTCCTTTCAAATCTGGCTGTTAGTGAACGTAACAAAAACGAATTTATCTGAAGTTACGAATCATCCGAAACAAGGAATGCCGCATCTAAACAAATGGAACGAAACTAATTGATAATAAATAATAAAAAATTTTTATTTTTATTTTTATTAATTATTATTAATTCGTTATGTTCCATTCGTTTAGATACGGCATTTGTTATTTCAGGATAATTCGTAACTTCGGATAAGATCGTATTTGTTACGTTCACTAACAGCCAAATTTGAAAGGAAATTCCAATACCTATAATTTTATAGTTATTATTTCAGATTTTCAAATTCTCCAGTTTTCGGATTTTTGGATTTCGAAATATACAAATTTCCAAACTTATGAATTTACTAAATTTCAAACTTACAAACATTCAAATTTACGTATATTATTATACAGTAATAATATATTAATATTATATATTATATAAGTTTTCGAATCAATATTGAATAGTTTTCAAATTCGTATAGTTTTCAAATTCAAATAGTTTTACGAATTTGAATAGTTTTTCAATTTCCAAAAACAATTAAACAGAATAGAAAATAAAGGAATGGAATAGAAAAAAATAATATTTTTTTTCTATCCTATTCCTTTATTTTTTATTCTATTTTATGATCTTTAGAATTTGGAAAACTATTCAAATTCAAAAAGTTTTCGAATTTGAATGAATGAATGAATGACTGAAATACTTATATAGCGCACAATGCGAACTGAATCGCCTCTAGGAATTTGAATCGTTTTCCAATTGCCAAAAATAATTAAATAGAATATAAAAAAAAGGAATAGAACAGAAGAAATAATTTTTTTTTTGCTGTTCTATTCCTTTATTTTCTATTATATTTTATTTGAAAAACTATTTGAATTTGAAAAGTTTTCGAATTCAAATAGCTTTCCAATTTCCAAAAATAATTAAATAGAATATAAACAAGAAACAATATTTTTTTTCTGTTCTATTCCTTTATTTTCTATTCTATTTTATGCTCTTTGGAAATTGGAAAACTATACGAATTCAAAACGTTTTTAAATTTGAAAAGTTTTCGAATCCAATTTGACAAGTTTTGGAATTCGAAAAGTTTTGGAATTCATAGTTTTCAAATTTCAATAGTTTTCAAATTCAAATAGTTTTTGAATTCGAATTGTTTTCCAATTTCCAAAAAGAGTTAAATAGAATAGAAAATAAAGGAATAGAATAGAAGAAAAATTATTTGTTTTCTGTTCTATTCCTTTATTTTCTATTCTATTTTATGCTCTTTGGAAATTCGAAAGGTTTTTGAATTCGAAAGGTTTTTGAATTTGAATAGTTTTCCAATTTTCAAAAATAATTTATTAGAATTAAAAAAAATAAAGGAATAGAATAGAAGAAAATTTTTTTTCTCTTCTATTACTTTATTTTCTATTCTATTTTATGCTCCTTGGAAATTGGAAAACTATTCAAACTCGAAAAGTTTTTACATTTTCGAATACAATTTGACTAGTTTTCGAATTTGAAAAGTTTTCGAATTCGTAGTTTTCACATTTCAATAGTTTTCTAATTCAAATATTTTTTGAATTCGAATCATTTTCCAATTTCCAAAAATAATTAAATAGAATAGAAAATAAAGAAATAGAATAGAAAAAGTAAACATTTTTCTTTCCTATTCTATTCCTTTATTTTCTATTCTATTTTATGCTCTTTGGAAATTGGAAAAGTTTTTCAAATATTTTCTATTCTATTTAACTCTTTTTGGAAATTGAGTTAAAGAAAAGAGTTAAATAGAATCGAATAGAAGTTTTTGAATTTGAATAGTTTTCCAATTTCCAAAAAGAGTTAAATAGAAAAGAAAATAAAAGAATAGAATAGAAGAACAAATATATATATTTCCTATTCTATTCCTTTATTTTCTATTCTATTTAACTCTTTTTGGAAATTGGAAAACTATTTAAATTCAAAAACTTCTATTCGATTCTATTTTACTCTTTTCGTATTTGGAAACTATTCAAATTGGATTAGAAAACTATTCAAATTTAAAAACTTTGAATTCGAATAGTTTTCCAATTTCCAAAGAGCATAACATAGAATAGAAAATAAAGGAATAGGACAGAAAAAAAAATATTTTTTTCTTGTATTCTATTCCTTTATGTTCTATTCTATTTAATTCTTTTTGGAAATTGGAAAACTATTTGAATTCGAAAACTTTTCGAGTTTGAAAACTTTTCCAATTTCCAAAGAGCATAAAATAGAATAGAAAATAAAGGAATAGAATAGGAAAGAAAAATGTTTCATTTTTCTATTCTATTTCTTTATTTTCTATTCTATTTAATTATTTTTAGAAATTGGAAAATGATTCAAATTCAAAAACTATTTGAATTAGAAAACTATTGAAATGTGAAAACTACGAATTCGAAAACTTTTCAAATTCGAAAACTAGTCAAATTGTATTCGAAAATTTAAAAACTTTTCGAGTTTGAATAGTTTTCCAATTTCCAAGGAGCATAAAATAGAATAGAAAATAAAGGAATAGAAGAGAAAAAAAAAATTTCTTCTATTCTATTCCTTTATTTTTTTTTTATTCTAATTAATTATTTTTGAAAATTGGAAAACTATTCAAATTCAAAAACCTTTCGAATTCAAAAACCTTTTCGAAAACTATTCAAATTGAATTCGAAAACTTTTTGGATTAAAAACTTTTCGAATTTGAATAGTTTTCCAGTTTCCAAAAAGAATTAAATAAAAAATAAATAAAAATAAATGAATAGAATAGAATAAATATTTTTTTCCTGTTCTATTCCTTTATTTTCTATTCTATTTTATGCTCTTTGGAAATTTGAAAGGTTAATTCAAAAAAGTTCCGTAACGAAACGAATGGCACACGTCTCGAAAATTCAAAGTTGGGTGAGTATGGCATTTAAATAACGCTCTGTGGCCAGTAGGGGGTTAAATCCGCCGGGTATGACTTCACCACATTCGCCGTTACATGGACATCACATTTCCCCCCTCCCCCCTTAAACGTAATCCTTAATTTCATTAATCTCTCTAGCGATCCCAATATAATGAGGCATAATATCGATTTCCTCACTATACAATTGAAAAGCTCGACTCCTTCCCGTAGAATTAAACGGCTCCAAGTGACGGCCAACCTTTCCTCCGTCACATTCTTTAATTTAGTTGTTATAATTAGGCTGTAACTGGTGTCAGTGGGACAGCTGGGCCGGCCCGCTCCGTCCTGCTTGTCTTGATTAGCGCACTTTAGACGCCGAGTAAATTAGAATGAGAGACTCGTACCGTCCAATTACAGATAAAAGCAGCAATGTGTGCCGCCTTAATTACATGCCAATGTTTTCTTCTCGCAGATTTCCTATCTCTAAGGGCACCTCCGCTGGGCACTTTGCTGAAGTCGATACTTGATGCAGTGTAGGGGGGGTACGGGTTATAGGGGGTACGGGTTATAAAGGGTACGGGTTATAAGGGGTAGGGGTTATAAGGGGGTATGAGTTATATGGGGGTATGAGTTATATGGGGATATGGGTTATAGGGGGTATGGGTTATAGAGTATATGAGTTATAGAGGGTACGGGTTATAAGGGGGTATGGGTTATAAGGGGGTATGGGTTATAAGAGGGTATGGGTTATATGGGGGTACGGGTTATAGAGGGTACGGGTTATAAGGGGGTACGGGTTATAAGGGGGTATGGGTTATAAGGGGGTATGGGTTATATGGGGGTACGGGTTATAGGGGGTACGGGTTATAGAGGGTACGGGTTATAAGGGGGTATGGGTTATAGGGGGTATGGGTTTTAAGGGGGTATGGGTTATATGGGGGTATGGGTTATAGGGGGTACGGGTTATAGAGGGTACTGTTTATAAGGGGGTATGGGTTATAAGGGAGTATGGGTTATAAGGGGGTCCTGTATATAGGGGTATGGGTTATAAGTGGGTATGGTATATAGGGGGTATGGGTTATAGGGGGTACAGGTTATAGGGGGTACGGGTTATAGGGGGTACGGGTTATTGGGGTATGGGTTTAAGGGGGTAATGGTTATAGGGGATACAGGTTATAAGGGGGCATGGGTTATAGGGGGTATGGGTTATAAGAGGGCATGGGTTATAGGGGGTATGGGTTATAGGAGATACGGGTTATATGGATGATCAAAGCTCGCCACAGTGCCTAGAGACGATTCAGTTCGCATTGTGCGCTATACAAGTATTTCATTCATTCATTCATAGAGGGTATGGGCTATAAGGGGGTAGGGATTATAGGGGTACAGGTTATAGGGGATACCGGTTATAGGGGGTACAGGTTATTGGGGATATGGGTTATAGGGGGGTATGGGTTATAGGGGGTACAGGTTATAGGGGATACGGGTTATAGGGGGAACAGGTTATAGGGGATATGGGATATAGGGGGTATGGGTTATAGGGGGGTACAGGTTATAGGGGATACAGGTTATAGGGGGGACAGGTTATAGGGGGTATTGGTTATAAGGGGGTGCGGGTTATAGGGGGATTACGGGTTACAGGGGTACAGGTTATAAGGGGATATAGGTTATAGGGGTTACGGGGTATAGGGGTAGGGGTCATAGGGAGGTACGGATAAGGTGTCTCCATAGGACAACAGAGAGTTCTCCTGTTCCATCCTGTACTGTCTTATTTAAAGCAGAACTCCTGCAAAATATAAGATACAATTTTTTTATCCTATTAAAAGATTAAATTAAAAAAAGCAACATTTGTTGCAATCTTCACTATTTTTCAGAAGCTGTCCCCTGCAGTACTTCTTTTCCACCACTAGATGCCCTCAGTTTGGTAGCTGCTACATGCAACCTACATCCTCTGAGCCTCCGCCCCCAGCCTGTGATTGGGCAGTAATTGGATCTGCTCTCCCCTCCTATCAGTGTGCTTCTGCTTCCTCTCACACTCACAAGTGATTGGACAGTGAACAAAAAATCAGCTCAGTGATGGGCTCATCTCTCTGTCTCTCTACTCTCTCCTCCTATCAGTGAGCTCCCTGTCAACTTTTGTTGCAATATTCACTATTAATCATAAGCTGTCCCCTGCAGTACTACTTTTCCACCATTAGATATCCTCGGTCTAATGGCTACTACATGTAACCCACATTCTTCTGAGCTCTACACCCAGTCTGTGATTGGACAGTGAACAGAAAAGCAGCTCAGTGATGAGCACATCTCCCTGTCACTCTGCTCTCCCTTCCTATCAGTGTGCTTCTTGCCAGCACATGAACTGATTGGCTCCTTGTGCTGCTTCTTCCTCTCACACTCACATGTGATTGGACAGTGAACAGAAAAGCAGCTCAGTGATGAGCTCATCTCCCTGTCTCTCTGCTCTCTCCTCCTATCAGTGTGCTGTCTGTCAATGTTTGATGCAATATTGACTATTAATCAGAAGCTGTCCCCTGCAGTAGGTCTGTTCCATCACTAGATGTCCTCGGTCTGATGGCTCGCTACATGCAACCCACATCCTTCTGAGCTCCCGCCCCCAATCTGTGATTGGACGGTGAACAGAAAAGCAGCTAAGTCATGAGCTCATCTCCCTGTCATTCTGCTCTCCCTTCCTATCAGTGTGCTTCTTGCCAGCACATGAACTGATTGGTTCCTTGTGCTGCTTCTTCCTCTCACACTCCAGCCATGCTGTACAGGGGCTGATACCAGGGCACATTCAGGTACCTACACTGCTGAGTTCAGAGGTTTAGCAGTAAGTAGTGCAGAGTTCGGGGGTCTGTAATAAGTATTGGAGAGTGCTGGGGTCTGTAGTAAGTAATGCAGAGTGCGGGGGTCTGTAGTAAGTAATGCAGAGTGCAGAGGCCAGTAGTATGTAATGCAAAGTGCAGGGGACTGTAGTAAGTAATGCAGAGTGTGTGGGGGGGGGGGGTCTGTAGTAAGTAATTCAGAGTTTGGGGGTCAGTAGTGAGTAATGCAGAGTGCGGGGGATCTGTAGTAAGTATTGCAGAGTGTGGCCATCTGTAGTAAGTAATGCGGAGTGCAGGGGTTAGTAGTAAGTAATGCAGAGTTCGGGGGTCAGTAGTAGGTAATGCAGCGTGCGGGGGTCAGTAGTAAGTAATGCAGAGTGCGGGGGTCAGTAATATGTAATGCAGAGTGCGGGGGTCTGTAGTAAGTAATGCAGAGTGCGGGGGTCTGTAGTAAGTAATGCGGAGTTTGGGGGTCAGTAGTAAATAATGCAGAGTGCTTGGGTCTGTAGTAAGTCGTCTGTAGTAGTAATGCAGAGTGTGGGGGGTCTGTAGTATGTAATGCAGAGTGCGGGGGGTCTGTAGTAAGTAATTCAGAGTTTGGGGGTCAGTAGTGAGTAATGCAGAGTGCGGGGGATCTGTAGTAAGTATTGCAGAGTGTGGCCATCTGTAGTAAGTAATGCGGAGTGCAGGGGTTAGTAGTAAATAATGCAGAGTTCGGGGGTCAGTAGTAGGTAATGCAGCGTGCGGGGGTCAGTAGTAAGTAATGCAGAGTGCGGGGGTCAGTAATATGTAATGCAGAGTGCGGGGGTCTGTAGTAAGTAATGCAGAGTGCGGGGGTCTGTAGTAAGTAATGCGGAGTTTGGGGGTCAGTAGTAAATAATGCAGAGTGCTTGGGTCTGTAGTAAGTCGTCTGTAGTAGTAATGCAGAGTGTGGGGGGTCTGTAGTATGTAATGCAGAGTGCGGGGGGTCTGTAGTAAGTAATTCAGAGTTTGGGGGTCAGTAGTGAGTAATGCAGAGTGCGGGGGATCTGTAGTAAGTATTGCAGAGTGTGGCCATCTGTAGTAAGTAATGCAGAGTGCAGGGGTTAGTAGTAAGTAATGCAGAGTTCGGGGGTCAGTAGTAAGTAATGTAGCGTGCGGGGGTCAGTAGTAAGTAATGCAGAGTGCGGGGGTCAGTAATATGTAATGCAGAGTGCGGGGGTCTGTAGTAAGTAATGCAGAGTGCGGGGGTCTGTAGTAAGTAATGCAGAGTGCGGGGGTCTTTGGTAAGTAATGCGGAGTTTGGGGGTCAGTAGTAAATAATGCAGAGTGCTTGGGTCTGTAGTAAGTAGTGATGGCCGAACGGTTCGCCCGGCGGTCGTTTCGCGGCGAATTTCCGACTTTCGCCGTCCGCGGGTTCGAACGCCTTTTTCCGTCGTTCGCCCCGGCGGACTTACGTGTTTAATGTATACAAGAACTTTAACCTTTCGTGACACGTTTATCATGTGTTACAGGACAACCAATTGAGACATGACAGCTCATGGACACTTGGACATTCCCCCTAACCTATAAATACACCCGATCCGGTGGCCATTTTACATTCTTTCTTCTGTCACTGTAGGGAAAGGATCCTGTGTGGAGTAGGGACAGAGAAAACGCTAGCTATTTGGTACACAAAAGTTCTTTTCAGGACTGGTATAGGTGTTAGGTCAGCAGCCTGAGTTTCTTTTGTCAGTTTAGATAAAGGGACAGAGCGCTGTATGCTGCTATTTTAGGGACAGCTCAGCCAGATTAGTCTTTCTTCATCATCATCATCATCATCATCATTAGCTGTTACTATCAGGTCCACAAAAGAGCTGTTCCAGCTAATCGTTCCAGCCTACTCTTTTTTGCCAATTTGTATAGGGACAGGCAGGAAGCAGTGTGTCAGGCAGTGAGGATAATTTTAAAGACTTGCTGTTACTATTAGTTCCACAAAGGTTCTTTTCAGGACTGGTATCAGTGGTACGGTAATAGGCTTGTACACGTATAATATTCTTTCTTCCAAATATAGAAAGAATATTATACTTGACTGCTGCCCTTCTGCTGCAGTCTGCTAATCATTCACAACTCACTTGTTCCACAAAGCTCTTTATCAGGACTGGTAACTTGGTCTGTCTAGGGTGCTACGGTACATAGGCTTGGGTGCGGTACAGTCTGCTGTTCTGTAAGGACCGCTATCGGTCCACAATACATAGGGTTGCCGTGCACTACTGCTGACCGCTGCCCTATACTGCAGCAGTCCTTCAGCGGTATAGGGACTGACGCACAGTCTGCTAAACACTAATACACAACCTGCTTGGTCCACAAAAGTTCTTATAAGGACTGGTAACTTGGTATAGGGTGCTACGGTACATAGGCCTGAGTGCAGTACAGTCTGCTGTTCTGTAAGGACCGCTATCGGTCCACAATACATAGGGTTGCCGTGCACTACTGCTGACCGCTGCCCTATACTGCAGCAGTCCTTCATTGGTATAGGGACTGACGTACAGTCTGCTAATCACTAACACACAACCTGCTTGGTCCACAAAAGTTCTTATAAGGACTGGTAACTTGGTATAGGGTGCTACGGTACATAGGCCTGAGTGCAGTACAGTCTGCTGTTCTGTAAGGACCGCTATCGGTCCACAATACATAGGGTTGCCGTGCACTACTGCTGACCGCTGCCCTATACTGCAGCAGTCCTTCATTGGTATAGGGACTGACGTACAGTCTGCTAATCACTAACACACAACCTGCTTGGTCCACAAAAGTTCTTATAAGGACTGGTAACTTGGTATAGGGTGCTACGGTACATAGGCCTGAGTGCGTTACAGTCTGCTGTTCTGTAAGGACCGCTATCGGTCCACAATACATAGGGTTGCCGTGCACTACTGCTGACCGCTGCCCTATACTGCAGCAGTCCTTCAGCGGTATAGGGACTGACGCACAGTCTGCTAAACACTAACACACAACCTGCTTGGTCCACAAAAGTTTTTATAAGGACTGGTAACTTGGTATAGGGTGCTACGGTACATAGGCCTGAGTGCAGTACAGTCTGCTGTTCTGTAAGGACCGCTATCGGTCCACAATACATAGGGTTGCCGTGCACTACTGCTGACCGCTGCCCTATACTGCAGCAGTCCTTCATTGGTATAGGGACTGACGTACAGTCTGCTAATCACTAACACACAACCTGCTTGGTCCACAAAAGTTCTTATAAGGACTGGTAACTTGGTATAGGGTGCTACGGTACATAGGCCTGAGTGCGTTACAGTCTGCTGTTCTGTAAGGACCGCTATCGGTCCACAATACATAGGGTTGCCGTGCACTACTGCTGACCGCTGCCCTATACTGCAGCAGTCCTTCATTGGTATAGGGACTGACGTACAGTCTGCTAATCACTAACACACAACCTGCTTGGTCCACAAAAGTTCTTATAAGGACTGGTAACTTGGTATAGGGTGCTACGGTACATAGGCCTGAGTGCGTTACAGTCTGCTGTTCTGTAAGGACCGCTATCGGTCCACAATACATAGGGTTGCCGTGCACTACTGCTGACCGCTGCCCTATACTGCAGCAGTCCTTCATTGGTATAGGGACTGACGTACAGTCTGCTAATCACTAACACACAACCTGCTTGGTCCACAAAAGTTCTTATAAGGACTGGTAACTTGGTATAGGGTGCTACGGTACATAGGCCTGAGTGCGTTACAGTCTGCTGTTCTGTAAGGACCGCTATCGGTCCACAATACATAGGGTTGCCGTGCACTACTGCTGACCGCTGCCCTATACTGCAGCAGTCCTTCAGCGGTATAGGGACTGACGCACAGTCTGCTAAACACTAACACACAACCTGCTTGGTCCACAAAAGTTTTTATAAGGACTGGTAACTTGGTATAGGGTGCTACGGTACATAGGCCTGAGTGCGTTACAGTCTGCTGTTCTGTAAGGACCGCTATCGGTCCACAATACATAGGGTTGCCGTGCACTACTGCTGACCGCTGCCCTATACTGCAGCAGTCCTTCATTGGTATAGGGACTGACGTACAGTCTGCTAATCACTAACACACAACCTGCTTGGTCCACAAAAGTTCTTATAAGGACTGGTAACTTGGTATAGGGTGCTACGGTACATAGGCCTGAGTGCGTTACAGTCTGCTGTTCTGTAAGGACCGCTATCGGTCCACAATACATAGGGTTGCCGTGCACTACTGCTGACCGCTGCCCTATACTGCAGCAGTCCTTCAGCGGTATAGGGACTGACGCACAGTCTGCTAAACACTAACACACAACCTGCTTGGTCCACAAAAGTTTTTATAAGGACTGGTAACTTGGTATAGGGTGCTACGGTACATAGGCTTGAGTGCGGTACAGTCTGCTGTTCTGTAAGGACCGCTATCGGTCCACAATAGATAGGGTTGACGTGCACCACTGCTGACCGCTGCCCTATACTGCAGCAGTCCTTCAGCGGTATAGGGACTGACGTACAGTCTGCTAATCACTAACACACAACCTGCTTGTTCCACAAAAGTTCTTATAAGGACTGGTAACTTGGTATAGGGTGCTACGGTACATAGGCTTGAGTGCGGTACAGTCTGCTGTTCTGTAAGGACCGCTATCGGTCCACAATAGATAGGGTTGACGTGCACCACTGCTGACCGCTGCCCTATACTGCAGCAGTCCTTCAGCGGTATAGGGACTGACGTACAGTCTGCTAAACACTAATACACAACCTGCTTGGTCCACAAAAGTTCTTATAAGGACTGGTAACTTGGTATAGGGTGCTACGGTACATAGGCCTGAGTGCGTTACAGTCTGCTGTTCTGTAAGGACCGCTATCGGTCCACAATACATAGGGTTGCCGTGCACTACTGCTGACCGCTGCCCTATACTGCAGCAGTCCTTCAGCGGTATAGGGACTGACGCACAGTCTGCTAAACACTAACACACAACCTGCTTGGTCCACAAAAGTTTTTATAAGGACTGGTAACTTGGTATAGGGTGCTACGGTACATAGGCCTGAGTGCGTTACAGTCTGCTGTTCTGTAAGGACCGCTATCGGTCCACAATACATAGGGTTGCCGTGCACTACTGCTGACCGCTGCCCTATACTGCAGCAGTCCTTCATTGGTATAGGGACTGACGTACAGTCTGCTAATCACTAACACACAACCTGCTTGGTCCACAAAAGTTCTTATAAGGACTGGTAACTTGGTATAGGGTGCTACGGTACATAGGCCTGAGTGCGTTACAGTCTGCTGTTCTGTAAGGACCGCTATCGGTCCACAATACATAGGGTTGCCGTGCACTACTGCTGACCGCTGCCCTATACTGCAGCAGTCCTTCAGCGGTATAGGGACTGACGCACAGTCTGCTAAACACTAACACACAACCTGCTTGGTCCACAAAAGTTTTTATAAGGACTGGTAACTTGGTATAGGGTGCTACGGTACATAGGCTTGAGTGCGGTACAGTCTGCTGTTCTGTAAGGACCGCTATCGGTCCACAATAGATAGGGTTGACGTGCACCACTGCTGACCGCTGCCCTATACTGCAGCAGTCCTTCAGCGGTATAGGGACTGACGTACAGTCTGCTAATCACTAACACACAACCTGCTTGTTCCACAAAAGTTCTTATAAGGACTGGTAACTTGGTATAGGGTGCTACGGTACATAGGCTTGAGTGCGGTACAGTCTGCTGTTCTGTAAGGACCGCTATCGGTCCACAATAGATAGGGTTGACGTGCACCACTGCTGACCGCTGCCCTATACTGCAGCAGTCCTTCAGCGGTATAGGGACTGACGTACAGTCTGCTAAACACTAATACACAACCTGCTTGGTCCACAAAAGTTCTTATAAGGACTGGTAACTTGGTATAGGGTGCTACGGTACATAGGCTTGAGTGCGGTACAGTCTGCTGTTCTGTAAGGACCGCTATCGGTCCACAATAGATAGGGTTGACGTGCACCACTGCTGACCGCTGCCCTATACTGCAGCAGTCCTTCAGCGGTATAGGGACTGACGTACAGTCTGCTAAACACTAATACACAACCTGCTTGGTCCACAAAAGTTCTTATAAGGACTGGTAACTTGGTATAGGGTGCTACGGTACATAGGCTTGAGTGCGGTACAGTCTGCTGTTCTGTAAGGACCGCTATAGGTCCACAATAGATAGGGTTGACGTGCACCACTGCTGACCGCTCACCTATACTGCAGCAGTCCTTCAGCGGTATAGGGACTAAGAGTTTTGTCACAGGGTCATTTAAAAAATGACATGCAGAGGAAGAGGCAGGCCCTTCCGCAGGGGTGGTAGGGGTAGGGCAGGAGCAACAGGCTTGAGCCAAAGTGGGAAGTTGCAGAAGGTGCGTTCAATTACTTTAAAGGATGCACCAGACTTGGTTGAGTGGCTCGCTCAGCCTTACTCTTCTGCACCCTCCTCATCCTCTCGATCTGCACCCTCTTCTTCACTCTCTGCTATGTGTGTAGCGGTCAGAGGTATAGGAGACCGCAATGCAGGTTTCAAGTACGGGACAGCAGACAAGGAGGCTGAAACAAAGACCGGCTTTATTAAACAGTAAGATATAATGGCCGGAGGAGGAAGATAACAGTATTAAGAATTCACAGTAGTTTACAGTAAGGCTAACTGGAATGTGGTACACAAAATGGCTTTCCCGCCAACACATGCACAGTGATACAGGCTACCCTCTTCTAATATGTCCTGCCTGATTCCCGCTTATCGGGACACGTTTCTACAACGTACTATCTCAGTAGGGACTGTACTATTCCCTATCACAATCCAGCACCGGTGCTCACTCACAGTTTGTTAGACAGCTGGAGGGTCCCTTGTCTTGGCCTCCTTCATGAGGCAGGTGAAGTCCAGTTCCTAGTGCTGCAGCTTGCCCGTCTGGGACGGATGGATGAACACAGATGCGGCCCAAAATCACCACAGCTCTCTCTCTCTGCCCGAGGTGACCGATCTTTAGCTGGATACTGCGACTCTTTATCCACACAAAGTCTCCCTCTCCTCAGGGCAGACTTGACTTTTCCTCAGCTCCGCACAGGAATTCCTCAGCTGCCCACACACACCTCACAGTTCTCTCTCACTGCCACTTCCTGTTTTTCTCTCCTCTGAAGGGTGGGCAGCAACAGTGACATCTTGTGGCTAAACTGGAAATAGCAGGCTGTATATATTATAGATGGAACACAGTGCAATATAGTTCAGTAATCTTAGGGGCTGACCCCTACATGCCTCCCCGCTTAAAGGTGGCCGTCCTCGGCCTTGCTATATAGTCCATGGGGAAGAAAAGGGTTAAATCAATCTTTAACGGCAGCACAACATTGTTCATAATACATACAGTTAGACCAAATAAACTGATCAGCATTGTACCTGTTTGGTGGAACCCCTGCAGTAGACCTACTAGATCTCCGAAGGTCTTGTCTTTCTGTTAGGACTTGTCCTTCCTCCCTTGGAGCTGGTACTGGTTCTATAACAGGAGCTTCATCACGTGCAGAGTCAGGAACAATCCACCAGTCTTCAAAATTATTCTCATCGGAAATGACAAATTCTGAGGAAGGGGCAGGGAGTGGTGTCCTCTGTGCAGGTATCCGATCTTCTGACCGACATGGCCGTAGCATATTCCTATGTAGAACCCTTGAAGCCGACTCCCCATTCTCAACACGAACTTCGTAAACTGGACCATTGGGATACACTCTCTTGATCACTTTGTACGGCTGTACCTCCCAACGCTCACTCAACTTGCCTCTGGGCCGTTTCTCTCGAACCAGCACCCGGTCTCCAGGTTGCAACGGAATCTCTTGGATGGGAGGACGGTCAGTATAAGTCTTTTCTTGCAATCTCTGGCCTACTAACCGGCAGATGGTCTGGAGTCGCTTGCGGTGTTCTTTCACCCATGAGGTGGTTGATCGCTCTATCACATCTTCTGGCTGTTCCAAATTCAATTCGACAATTTCTCGTCCGGCTCTACCGAACAGTAGCATGTATGGGGTATAGCCGGTGGTAGTGTGGACACGATTATTGTAGGCCCAGACTAATTCAGGCAGATAGTCTGGCCAGTGTGTCTTTTTGTCCTCCTCTAAGGTCCTCAGCATCTGAAGCAGAGTCCGATTAAAGCGCTCACAGGCCCCATTCCCTTGGGGATGATATGGAGTTGTCCTGGATTTTCCAATGCCATACAGTCGGTGTAACTCCTCCATCACTTTCCCTTGAAAGCATGCTCCTTGATCTGAGTGAATCCGTTTCGGGCATCCATAGACCCGGATGAAATCTTGACAGATGGCCCGAGCTGCAGACTCAGCCGTCTGGTCCCGAGTTGGAGTGACCACTGCAAACTTGGAGAAGTGGTCAATCATGACCAGGCAGTATTGTGGGCCTCTGGCTGACTGTCCCACGAGGAGATAATCTATCAGCAATACCTCCAGCGGTTCCTTGGTCTGTATGGGCTGTATGGGTGCCCTCTGCTCTGTGCTTTTAGTAAGCTCACACACTCTACACTGTCGGCAGACTTCTTCAACTACGACCTCCAGTCGTGGACAATACACATAACGCTGCAGCCACTGGTAAGTTTTGACTGGCCCGAAATGAGCTCCAAATTCATGAGCTTCCCTGGCTACCTCTAGTGCCAGACTCCTTGGTATGACAACCTGCCATCTTGCCTCCAGATCGGCAGGCTGCTGCCACTTGCGGTATAGAACAGCTCCATGAACCTCTAGTCTGTCCCATTGATGTAGAATTGACTTCATCTCAGCATCAAGATCATCCCTTTCCTCTCTGTCTGGTTTTCTTTGCCGAGCCACCCAACCTTTTATCTGTCGCAGTCCAATGTCTTCATCTTGTATTCGCCCCCATTCCTCATTAGTTCTTGCTAATGCCTTAGGCAGGGAACGGGCCTCCCCGCTTGTCTGTGCTGCGACTGCTGGAGGTGTAAACTTGCGGAAGTCTGGAATTTCATCCTCTTCCTTTTGTTCATCAAGCTCTCCCAATGGAGTTTCAAAAGTAACCCTCGACAGACCATCAGCATTGGTATTCTCTGTAGCAGAGCGATAGCGAATTGAGAAGTCATACTTTGCAAGGCGAGCTGCCCAACGTTGCTCCAGGGCTCCCAGTCTAGCAGTATCCAGATGGGCCAGGGGATTGTTATCAGTCCGTACAAAGATTTTAGCCCCTGTAAGGTAACCGGCAAACTTCTCTGTCATGGCCCACACCAGGGCAAGGAGCTCTAGCCGGAAGGAACTATAGTTATGAGGGTTTCGCTCCGTATCCCGCAGGGACCTACTGGCATAGGCAATCACTCTTTCGTGTCCGTCCTGCATCTGTGACAACACTGCCCCGAGTCCGTAGAGACTACCGTCAGTAGATAAGAAGAATGGTTTGTCAAAATCAGCATAAGCCAAGATGGGGGCCGATGTCAGAGCCTCTTTCAAGGTCAGGAAGGCCTCCTCTTGCTTCTGTCCCCAGGGAACACTTTGACTCTTGGATTGCCCAGCAGTTCCTCTCAAAATCTCATTCAGAGGGCCCGCTATCTTTGCATAGTCTTTGATGAACCGCCGGTAGTAACCAGTCAGACCAAGGAAGGCCTTCAACTCACGCAGCGTTCTAGGCTCCGGCCATTGTTGAATGGCAGCCACTTTATTTTGGGATGGCAGCACCCCGTCTTTGGACACCGTATGGCCTAAGTACTCGATCTCCTTCTTGAAGAGATGACACTTCTTTGGCTTTATCTTCAGGCCATGGGCCCGCAGTCGCTCAAGTACCTGTCCTAATCGGGCCAAGTGTTCTTCAAAAGTAGCAGAGTACACTATAATATCATCCAAGTATATCAGGGTAGCTTCAAAATTTAGATCTCCCAGACATTTTTCCATCAGCCTCTGAAAGGTTCCTGGGGCATTAGACAGCCCAAATGGCATCCTATTAAATTCAAACAGACCCATGGGAAGTATGAATGCTGTCTTTTCCTTGTCTTGTTCAGCCACCGGTACCTGCCAGTATCCACTTGCTAAATCCAAGGTGGAGAAGTATTTAGCCCGCCCTAGGGCTGTTAGGGACTCTTCGATGCGAGGCAGAGGATATGAGTCCCGCACTGTGCACGCATTCAATCTCCGGTAATCCACACAAAATCGAATGGTGCCATCCTTCTTCTTGACAAGCACCACTGGGGCTGCCCAGGGACTTTGACTACCCCGAACCACTCCTGAATCGATCATCTGTTTCAGCAATGTCTTCACCTCTTGATACAACTTGGGTGGAATCTGTCGATATCTCTCTCGGCTTGGGGGAGTGTCCCCCGTCGGTATCTCATGTGTGATAGCATCTGTGCAACCAAAGTCATTGGCATTGCGGGCAAACGCAGCTTGATTCTCCCACAGCATGGTTTCAACTGCTCGTAAATGATCCGGACTTAGAGCTTTCACATCTATCTCCATTTGTTCCAAGATGACTGTCCCATTCCATTCTGGGGTCGGTGCCTCTGCAGGCTTTGCAGTAACTGCCAAGGTCCAAGCAGAATTGCCTATTGGAGCTAGAGTCACTTCTCCCTGACTCAGCACTTCTCCCCGCTGTAGGTACACGCGAGCCAGTTCCACTCCTGGCACCAGAGAGACTTCCCGTTGTCCAACGTTTACAGCTCTTATGGGTACTCGTCCATTTTGGACTACTGCCAGTGTCCGGGCCACTAGGACATCCTGACCTAACTCTCCCAGGCCTGCAGGCTCAATGATCACCTCCATACCTTCAAGGTTGCGGGAGGTTCCCACGGGCAAAGTCAGTATAGTCTCCCGATCAGGAGGGAGGGTAAGGGTAGCCCTTCCCGGCACTCGAATATTTCCTACAGACTGATGTACTGGGACACTCTTCTGTGTCCCACAAAACCGGATTAACCGTTGAAATGCCTTTTGCGTTGGTTTGTGTGGAGTGGCATTCTTCCAATAGCCCGGCCCCCTTTTAGTGAACATAATTTGATCCAACTCTCGCAGGATATTCATGCCCATTATCACCGGTACATCTTCTTTGAAGGTTTCAGGGACCAGCAGGATACCTTTTTTTCCAACTTCCTGTCCACACAGACGTACATTCATCCATACGACACCTGTGACAGGGATTTGTTGCTGGTTAGCTGCTGTGACCCGGATCAATGTCCCCTGTTCTGGCTTGGCCAGTGCTTGAAAGTAACGGTTGAAATATGACTCAGGCATGGTCGTTACCTGTGATCCGGTGTCCACTAAACAGTTGACTGGAATGCCTTCAAACTCGGCTCTTATGGTGGGACATCCTGCAACTAGGTGTTCGGAGCTGTGCTGAGTGGCCTGACACTCTACCTCCCCCGCAGTGTGCCTCATTACTGCGGGGGCCTGAAGTTTTAACGCCGGCTCTGGGCGTCTAGGCAGGTCCCTCCGGCATTCTCTAGCGAAGTGTCCTTCTTCTCCACACCGCCAGCACTGAGCCTCTATGCGTTGTTCTCTCTGTCTGTGTGCGGGAGGCGCCCGTAGGCCTGGACTGGCTGAGCTCACTGGAGGATATTGAGGGACTCGGTAGGTGGGAATACGTGGGTAAGGATGCTCTGGTGCAGGAACCATCGAGGCAGTCTGATAAGGTTGTTGTTGCCCCAGATATGCAACCTCAGGGGGGTAGCTCAAATCCATCCGTCTCTCTATTTGCGTCAACTTCTCATGCATGAGACCCAGGGAGCTTTGTAGGTCCTGCACCACTCTAACCAGGACCTCTTCATTCTTCGCAACCCCGATAGAAGAACTTTGCCCGGAGGTGGCCCGCACTAGCTGTTTCACCGTATATTTCTTCTAGAAAGCGCACAATCTCTTTCAAGGTACTGCGCGTAGCTTCCGGTTGTAAGCAAACAGTTTTCCGCGCTTCACCCTCCAGGGCAGCCAAAGCAATTTCCACCTGTAGCTCTGGGCTGACATTGTAAATTCTAGCAACGCTCTGTAATCTCGTCACCCAGTCCGACAGTGACATGTTCTGGCCATCAAATTTTGGCAACAAGTTAAAAAGCATGCCCATAGGGAGGGTCCTTGTAGGGGTTCCACCATTACCTAAGGCATTCACATCAACATCAGGTACGTTGCCTTCAGCCGCCTCCATCTCTGTAACCGTACCCTGCTCGCAGCGCCACTTGTAGCGGTCAGAGGTATAGGAGACCGCAATGCAGGTTTCAAGTACGGGACAGCAGACAAGGAGGCTGAAACAAAGACCGGCTTTATTAAACAGTAAGATATAATGGCCGGAGGAGGAAGATAACAGTATTAACAATTCACAGTAGTTTACAGTAAGGCTAACTGGAATGTGGTACACAAAATGGCTTTCCCGCCAACACATGCACAGTGATACAGGCTACCCTCTTCTAATATGTCCTGCCTGATTCCCGCTTATCGGGACACGTTTCTACAACGTACTATCTCAGTAGGGACTGTACTATTCCCTATCACAATCCAGCACCGGTGCTCACTCACAGTTTGTTAGACAGCTGGAGGGTCCCTTGTCTTGGCCTCCTTCATGAGGCAGGTGAAGTCCAGTTCCTAGTGCTGCAGCTTGCCCGTCTGGGACGGATGGATGAACACAGATGCGGCCCAAAATCACCACAGCTCTCTCTCTCTGCCCGAGGTGACCGATCTTTAGCTGGATACTGCGACTCTTTATCCACACAAAGTCTCCCTCTCCTCAGGGCAGACTTGACTTTTCCTCAGCTCCGCACAGGAATTCCTCAGCTGCCCACACACACCTCACAGTTCTCTCTCACTGCCACTTCCTGTTTTTCTCTCCTCTGAAGGGTGGGCAGCAACAGTGACATCTTGTGGCTAAACTGGAAATAGCAGGCTGTATATATTATAGATGGAACACAGTGCAATATAGTTCAGTAATCTTAGGGGCTGACCCCTACATGTGCACCCCCAAAGACACTACCACCAACAACACGACCACCACCACCACCACCACATACCTTCCGCTTGAGTCACTGGAATTATTTTCCGATCCATATCAAGAGGACATTTCTGATGCGCAGCCACTCTTGGTATTGGATCAGGAAGAGGAGGTAGCAACAAGCGCTACTCAGCAGTCTGACGCCAGTACCCAGATCAGCCCAAGGAGGAGGTTGGTCCCCGGTGTTGCTGCCTACTCTACTTATAGCGGTGGGGAAGGTGACGTTGATGATGACGTGTCTAGTGATGTCACGTGGGTGCCCACAAGAGAGGAAGAGGAGGGGAGTTCAGAGGGAGATATGGACCAGCAGATAGGGAGGAGAAGCAGCAATGACTTACATTGCACAGCAGGGACAAAGCAGACTGCAAATGTATCAGGAGCGAGTCATCGACCATGTACGGTCACATCTGGCGCTCCCAGGACACCGGCACATGGCTCCGCAGTGTGGGCTTTTTTTAACGTGTCCGCTGCTGACAATAGCGTTGCCATCTGCAATCTTTGCAGTCAACGCGTTAGTCGCGGTAAGCCCAATACTCACCTAGGGACGACCGCCTTAAGAAGGCACATGAGCAGCCATCACCGAGCCCAGTGGGAGCAACGGAACACACAAAGCCACACTGCAGGCTCTCACCGTCCAGCCTCGTCTTCTACTTCTCCTTCTCCTCTCTCCTCACAATTGTCCTCCACTCCACCTTCCATCACGCCAAGCTCACATTTTTCTGCAAAAAGGCAGGCTTCCGTGGGCCTAATGTTTGAGCGTAAAAAAATGATGACGCCGGATAACCCTCTTGCCCAACGGTTGGCGGCTGGCTTGTCAGAACTCATAGCCCGCCAACTACTGCCATATAAACTGGTGGACTCGGAGGCCTTTCGCAAATTTGTGGCCATTGGAACACCACAATGGAAGGTCCCAGGAAGGAAGTATTTCTCAGAGAAGGGCATCCCAGAGCTATATGGCCATGTTCAGCGGCAAGTGAATGTATCTCTGGCACACAGTGTCGGTGCCAAGATACATCTGACCACAGACACGTGGTCTAGCAAACACGGGCAGGGAAGGTATATCAGTTTTACTGCCCACTGGGTGAACCTTCTGACGGCCGTCAAGCATGTAACCCGTGGCACCCGTGTAGATTTGGTTTTACCGCCACGGATTGCATGCAGGCCTGACTCTTCTTCTCCTCCTCCTACTCCATCCTCCTCCCTCTCCTCCTCAGCTGCCTCCTCCTTTTCCGCTGCTAGCGTCTCTTCCACTGCACCGCCCAAGCTCCCCAGAACCTATTCCACATGCCAGGTGAGACGTTGCCATGCCGTGCTGCGTCTGTTGTGCCTGGAAGCAAAGAGCCACACTGGCCCGGCACTCCTTTCAGCTTTGCGTTCACAGGCAGATGAGTGGCTAACACCGCTCAATTTGACAGTTGGTAAAGTGGTGTGTGACAACGGTGCCAATCTGCTTAGCGCATTGAAACAGGGCAAAATCACGCACGTGCCGTGCATGGCACACGTCTTAAACTTGGTCGTGCAGCGATTCCTTGTCAAATACCCTGGGGTCCAGGACATCTTGCGGCAGGCAAGGAAAATCTCGGCCCATTTCAGAAGATCTTACACGGCCATGGCTCGCCTTGCTGACATTCAGCGGCGACACCATCTGCCGGTCAGACGTCTTATTTGCGATTGCCCGACGCGATGGAACTCAACCTTCTATATGCTTGATAGGCTGCTCCAGCAGAAACGTGCAGTTAACGTCTACCTGTATGAACTCTGCGAAAGAAACGGTTCTGGGGAGCTGGGTTTTTTTTCACCGCGCCAGTGGCTGCTCATGCGCGACACATGCAGACTTCTGCGGCCATTTGAGGAGATCACCAAACTGGTCAGTCGCAGCCATGGCGCCATCAGTGACATGGTACCTTATGCCTTCTTTCTGGAGCGTGCATTGCGTCGTGTCATTGATCAGGCTGTGGAGGAGCAGGAGCGGGAAGATGAGGAAGTCGCAATGCTGGATGAATTCCCAGGGGGGGCTACTCTATCTGAGACAAGTCAACAACAGGAGTCTGATGAGGAGTCAGAGGAGGATGGTGCCGGGGCGGATGAGCAGGAGCAAGAAGAGCATGCTTTAAACCTTTCTGGGATCCCTGTTGTGCGAGGATGGGGAGAGGAGAATGAAGAGGACGACATTATCCTGGATGATGAGCAGGAGCCAGGCCACCACACCGCTTCCACTTTAGTGCAAATGGGGGCCTTCATGCTCCAGTGTTTTAATAGGGACCCCCGTATAAAAAGCATGAGGGTCAAGGACCAGTACTGGGTGGCAACGTACTTAGACCCCCGGTACAAACACAAAATGGCGGAAATGTTACCGCCGTCGCAGAGGGCTGTCAGAATGCAGCACTTCCAGGCCTTGCTTCGAGAAATGCTGCATTCTGCTTTTGCGTGCGCTGGCAGAGGAGCAATTCCCACTCCCAGAGAAGGATTTGCGGGTACCAATCCAACAGCGCCTGCAAGAAGAGGCCGGTTTGAAGATGTGTTGGTGACTTCGGATATGAGGTCATTCTTTCAGCCGACCCATCGACAGGTGTCATCCGGATCCAGCATCAGGGAACGCCTAGACCGTCAGGTGTCCGACTACATTGGGTTAACGGCCGATGTGGACGCTCTGAGGAGTGATGAACCCCTAGACTACTGGGTGGGCAGGCTTGACCTCTGGCCAGAGCTTGCCCAATTTGCAATCGAACTGTTGGCTTGCCCCTCATCCAGTGTCCTGTCCGAAAGGACGTTCAGCGCAGCAGGGGGGATTGTGACCGATAAGCGTACTCGCCTAGCTCACCACAGTGTTAACTACCTCACATTTCTAAAAATGAATGAGGCATGGATCTCGGAGGAATTCAACACATGTGATCAGTAGACCATGTATATGTCTATAAACAATTTTTGGAATCAAGCACACAGACCTTCTTAATTCATTTGGCTCACTTCCCTGACCCAAAAAAGCACACCGTACTATATGCCCCTACCCTCCTCTTTGAAGAGGTTGAGCGGTGTCATATTTCTACTGGGGCTGCTTATTATGAGGGGTTCCCACCATCCCTGTGCTGTGCTGACTTCCTCCTGGGTGTTCTTATTATGAGGGGCTCCCACCATCCCTGTGCTGTGCTGACTTCCTCCTGGGGGTTCTTATTATGAGGGGATCACACCATCCCTGTGCTGTGCTGACTTCCTCCTGGGGCTGCTTACGGTGCTGCTGTCAGCGCTGTATGTCACGGAGCTGCTGTCAGCGCTGTATGTCACGGAGCTGCTGTCAGCGCTGTATGTCACGGAGCTGCTGTCAGCGCTGTATGTCACGGAGCTGCTGTCAGCGCTGTATGTCACGGAGCTGCTGTCAGCGCTGTATGTCACGGAGCTGCTGTCAGCGCTGTATGTCACGGAGCTGCTGTCAGCGCTGTATGTCACGGAGCTGCTGTCAGCGCTGTATGTCACGGAGCTGCTGTCAGCGCTGTATGTCACGGAGCTGCTGTCAGCGCTGTATGTCACGGTGCTGCTGTCAGCGCTGTATGTCACGGAGCTGCTGTCAGCGCTGTATGTCACGGAGCTGCTGTCAGTGCTGTATGTCACGGAGCTGCTGTCAGCGCTGTATGTCACGGAGCTGCTGTCAGCGCTGTATGTCACGGAGCTGCTGTCAGCGCTGTATGTCACGGTGCTGCTGTCAGCGCTGTATGTCACGGAGCTGCTGTCAGCGCTGTATGTCACGGAGCTGCTGTCAGCGCTGTATGTCACGGAGCTGCTGTCAGCGCTGTATGTCACGGAGCTGCTGTCAGCGCTGTATGTCACGGAGCTGCTGTCAGCGCTGTATGTCACGGTGCTGATGTCAGTGCTCTGTATTACGGTGCTGCTGTCAGTGCTCTGTATCTCCTGCACCCTCTTGTTTGCCTACCCTGGTCCCTGACCTTCCCTCTCCTCCATTGCCTTCATTAGCTCCATAGTCCTGAATTGTCAGAACAATTTCCCAAATAAAAAAAAAATGCTTGTAGTTATCGATCCCAAATTCACCTCATACATGTATTATGCTATTGTCCAGGTGGTGGGACTACGTGCTACCCCCTAATAATTACCCCGTGGCCGCAAATTCGACCTAAAGGTTTGCGAAATTCGCCTCCCATTGAAGTCAATGGAGCCCGCGGCGAACGGTCGTTTTCGCGAACGTTTGTGTCCGTTCGCGTTTCGCGTTCGCGAAACGTCCCGTCGGAAGTTCGTCCATCACTAGTAGTAAGTCGTCGGTAGTAGTAATGCAGAGTGTGGGGGGTCTGTAGTATGTAATGCAGAGTGCGGGGGGTCAGTAGTAAGTAATGCAAAGTGCGGTGGTCAGTAGTATGTAATACAGACTGCGGGGGTCAGTAGTAAGTACTGCAGAGTGCGGGGGTCTGTAGTAAGTAAAATAGAGTGCTGGGGTCAGTAGTAAGTAATGCAGATTGCTGGGGTCAGAAGAAGTTAATGCAGAGTTCAGAGGTGTGTGTTATGCAGCACAAAGTGCAGGGATCTGGGGTAAGTAAAGAACATCGCAGAGGTCAGGCGTAAGTAATGCAGAGTGCAGAGGTCAGTAGTATTAAACACACATTGCAAGTTTCAGTAGTAACACAGTGCAGAGGTCAGGAGTAACAAACACTTCCCTCTATTACAAGCTAAAAATACAACTCTTCCAACACAAACATCTACCCCCTTCCCTCTGAAAAACGGACTCACCAGACCTCAGAAGGAGTGGCGCCAAGCAGAGTGAAGGATGCCCCCCACCCCCCCCCCCCCTCCAGGTCTCTCTTCGGCTGTGTCATATGACCTATCAGGGCCAGAAAGGAGCCTGGGACTTCCCTTGCCACTCTAATCGGAGGTCTTCGAAGTGACACGGCGGGCCCGGGAGTTGGCGGCACGGCAGGGATGGTCACAATCCACCCACCACATGCCCATCTTTGTGGGGTAGATCGCGGTTGGCTCTTTGTTGGCCTCCAATGTAGAAGGTGATGTGCCGTGCCGGATCCCCCTTCCTACTGACCAGGTCCATGGACAGTAAAGTGGCGGTAGAAGGTCACATGACGATCCCCCTTCCTACTGACCAGGTCCATGGACAGTAAAGTGGCGGTAGAAGGTCACATGACGATCCCCCTTCCTACTGACCAGGTCCATGGACAGTAAAGTGGCGGTAGAAGGTCACATGACGATCCCCCTTCCTACTGACCAGGTCCATGGACAGTAAAGTGGCGGTAGAAGGTCACATGACGATCCCCCTTCCTACTGACCAGGTCCATGGACAGTAAGGTGGTGGTAGAAGGTCACGTGACCACAGAGGTCTTTGTTGCCCAAACCAATACTATACTACAAGATATTATTTTAGTGATTTCTATATTTTTTTCCTACAGATATACTTTCATTGTATGACGAACCCCCTTGTTGGCACTAGGAATATTTTTTTGTCTTTGAAATAAACATGCACAGGAAAAAGTATATATAAATCCGGAAGAGCATATTAATGGCACACACAAAAAAAAAAGGGATGTCTTGTGATGTCCTATAGGCAGCGGGGGCTTGGCATATTTAAATGAGCCCGTATTTTTTCCACATGTCAAATCCTGTAGGGTGCAATATTCGTATTCCAGGCAAAGTTAGGAAACTGGAGACTTTTGCTTATGAATGAGGTCCTTGACACTGCCGGTGAATAGGTCCCATTGCGATCGTAACAAGACACAATTTCCAGCACAAACACTTATTTGTACAGAGTGAATATTAACAACGTAATTTATGAGCTAATTAGTAGCGTACAGTAATAACTGAAAATATGAGATTAAAATTCTTACAAACTGCTCTGCATTTAGGAACTGCATCGCCCGGAGACTTTGTCAATAACAGCGCATTATGAAGCCAAAAGTGTTCTTTATTATCGGAAATTTCTCAAACACCGCGCTTGTTACCGAGTTGTGGCATGCTCAGGGCACAAGGTGCTACAAAAAAAAAAAAAAAGTTGAATTTTTTTTTAATACATGTTCTATGATTATGTGCCGATCTTTGGTTTGTCTGAGCAAGTCGCACAAGCCTGGGCCTATGGGCAAGTCGTGGAGGTCTGGGTCTATGATCAAGCCACAGAGGCGTGGTTCTTTAGGCAAGTCACAGAGGTGTGGATCTATGGGTAAGTCATGGAGGTCAAGGTACAGTACATGGGCAAGTCAAGGAGGTCTGGATCCCTAGGTAAGTCATGGAGGTCAGGATCTATGAACAAGCCACAGAGGCATGGGTCTATAGGTGTGTCACAGAGGTGTGGGTCTATGGGCAAGTCAAGGAAGTCAAGGTGCAGTACATGGGCAAGTCAAGGAGGTCTAGGTCTATAGGCAAGTCATGGAGGTCTGGATCTATGAATAAGCCACAGAGGCGTGGGTCTATAGGTGTGTCACAGAGGTGTCGGTCTATGGGCAAGTCAAGGAAGTCAAGGTACAGTACATGGGCAAGTCAAGGAGGTCTAGGTCTATAGGCAAGTCATGGAGGTCTGGATCTATGAACAAGCCACAGAGGTGTGGGTCTATAGGCATGTCACAGAGGTGTCGGTCTATGGGCAAGTCAAGGAAGTCAAGGTGCAGTACATGGGCAAGTCAAGGAGGTCTAGGTCTATAGGCAAGTCATGGAGGTCAGGATCTATGAACAAGCCACAGAGGTGTGGGTCTATAGTCGTGTCACAGAGGTGTCGGTCTATGGGCAAGTCAAGGAAGTCAAGGTACAGTTCATGGGAAAGTCAAGGAGGTCTAGGTCTATAGGCAAATCATGGAGGTCTGGATCTATGAACAAGCCACAGAGGCGTGGGTCTATAGGCGTGTCACAGAGGTGTGGGTCTATGGGCAAGTCAAGGAAGTCAAGGTGCAGTACATGGGCAAGTCAAGGAGGTCTAGGTCTATAGGCAAGTCATGGAGGTCTGGATCTATGAACAAGCCACAGAGGCGTGGGTCTATAGGCGTGTCACAGAGGTGTGGGTCTATGGGCAAGTCGAGGTGGTCAAGGTACAGTACATGGGCAAGTCAAGGAGGTCTGGATCTATGAACAAGCCACAGAGGCGTGGGGTCCATAGGCTAGGGTGACCAGACATCCCTGGTTTGAGGACACTGTCCCCGGACCAAGTCTGTCCCCGGTTTTGTCCCCGGATTGGATTTGAACAGGGGCTGGGGCAATTTCAAAGACAGTCAAAAAAAAAATCAGAATTACACCCCCCCCCCCCCGCTCTGCCGCTCCTACTAGCTTAGGGGAGTGTATTTTTTTCCATTATCTGTGCCCCTTTTTGATGATCATGTGCTGGTCGGAGTGGAGGGAATAGTTCTTCAGTTTTGGGTGCATGCCCATCCAGCTCTGCTCACATGTTCTTCTGCTTTGGCTCAAGTCCCGGCCAACCGCCTACCTGCTTATCTCCTTGCCTTCTCTGGCGGAGTGATTTTCCTTTGCTCTCCACCCAGTAGCAGCCAGGGCCTGCAGAGTAAGACTTGACAGGCTGTAAGGCAGGCATCAGCAGCAGTGGGCAGAGAGCGCTGATTGCCGCCATTACTAGTAAAAAAATATATATATATGTCCCCGGATTTCATTTTAAAAATCTGGTCACCTTACTATAGGCATGTCACAGAGGTGTGGGTCTATGGGCAAGTCGTGGAGGTCTAGGTCTATGGGCAAGTCAAGGAACCTGGGTCTATTCGCAAGTCATGGAGGTCTGGGTCTATGAACAAGTCACAGAGGCATGGGTCTATGGGCAAGTCATGGAGGGTTTAGGTCTATGGGCAAGTCAAGGAGGTCTGGGTCTATGAGCTTGTCACAGAGGTGTGGGTCTATGGGCAAGTCATGGAGGTCTAGGTCTATGGGCAAGTCAAGGAGGTCTGGGTCTATGGGCATTTCACAGAGGTGTGGGTCTATGGGCAAGTCGCAGAAGTCTAGCACTATGGGCAAGTCAATGAGATCTGGGTCTATTGGCAGGTCAAGGAAGTCTGGGTCTATGGGCAAGTCATAGAGACATGGGTCTATGGGCAAGTCACAGAGGTGTGGGTCTACTGCATAGGCAATTCATGGAGGTCTAGGTCTATGGGCAACTCAAGGAGATCTGGGTCATTTGGCAAACCATGGAGGTCTGGCTCTATGAACAAGTCACAGAGGCATGGGTCCATAGGCAAGTCATGGAACAAGCCACATAAGCATGGGTCTATAGGCATGTCACAGAGGTGTGGGTCTATGGGCAAGTCGTGGAGGTCTATGTCTATGGGCAACTCAAGGAACCTGGGTCTATGGGGAAGTCATGGAGGTCTCGGTCTATAAACAAGTCACAGAGGCATGAGTCTATGGGCAAGTCATGGAGGTCTAGGTCTATGGGCAAGTCAAGGAGGTCTTGGCCTATGGTCAAGTAACAGAGGTGTGGGTCTGTGGGTAAGTCGTGGGGGCTAGCTCTATGGGCAAGTCAAGGAGGTCTGGGTCTATGGGCAAGTCATAGATGTCTGGGTCTATGAACATGTCACAGGGGTGTGGCTCTATGGGCAAGTCAAACATGTATAGGTTCATGGGCAAATTACAGAGACCTAGGTCAATGGACATCTCACACAGGCTTAGGTCAATAACAGTGCATTATGAAGTCAAAAGTGTTCTTTATTATCAGAAATGTTTTCAGCATTGTGGCATGCCCTGGGCATAAGAGGTGTGGATCTATGGGCAAGTCATGAAGGTCTAGCTCTATGGGCAAGTCAAGGAGGTCTGGGCCTATAAGCAAGTCATGGAGGTCTGGGTCTAAGGGTAATTCATGGAGGTCTGGGTCTAAGGGTAATTCATGGAGGTCTGGGTCTAAGGGTAATTCATGGAGGTCTGGGTCTATGAACGTGTCACAGAGGCCTGGAAAATGAAACAGGCATAAGTTCATGGGAAAATCACCCATGCCTGAGTCTATAGACAAGTCACATAGGCCTGGACCCATAGGTAAGTCACAAAGACCTTGGTTTATGGGAAAGTTGCGCAGGCCTAAGTCTACAGACATATCTCACAGGCAGGGCTGGTGCAAGGATTTTTGATACCCTAGGCCCAACCTCATTTTGCTGCCCCCCAGCTCCACCCCCTTTTCCCTGCCCATGTGAAACCCCACTTTTTTAATGATGCACCCATCAATGCAGCCTACCACTGCCCATCAATGAATGTTTGCTTGCTTCTATTCATTCGGGAGTCGGGACACAGACACAGTCCTTCCCCCGCGGCTGCGCCTCTGACACTATGTGCGAACAGTGTGCTGCTGCCTACTGATGCTGAGACTTAGCTACTTGCTGTAGAGTGAAGAGAGTGGGAAAACCAGTGGCTAGTAAGGATGAGCTCAGGCGTGTTCGCATGGTCCACGTGCAGAGCCCACCAGGAAGTCGGCACAACGCTGGGCTAATCACAGGCAGTGAGACATTGCCCCGATGCGCGGCTGCAGAGATCGGGCAATGTCTCACTGCCTGTGATTAGCGCAGAGCTGCGCCGACTTCTTGGCAGGCTCTGTACGTGGACCATTCAAACACGCCTGAGCTCATCCTTACTAGCCACTGGTTTTCCCACTCTCTTCACTCTACAGCAAGTAGCTAAGTCTCAGCATCAGTAGGCAGCAGCACACTGTTCGCACATAGTGTCAGAGGCACAGCCGCGGGGGAAGGACTGTGTCTGTGTCCCGACTCCCGAATGAATAGAAGCAAGCAAACATTCATTGATGGGCAGTGGTAGGCTGCATTGATGGGTGCATCATTAAAAAAGTGGGGTTTCACATGGGCAGGGAAAAGGGGGTGGAGCTGGGGGGCAGCAAAATGAGGTTGCGCCTAGGGTATCAAAAATCCTTGCACCAGCCCTGCCTGTGAGATATGTCTGTAGACTTAGGCCTGCGCAACTTTCCCATAAACCAAGGTCTTTGTGACTTACCTATGGGTAGCGCCGGCCCTTCTCACAGGTCTGGGTCCATGTGCAATAGACACAGGTCTGGGTCTATGAACAGATCACACAGGGGTGGGTCTATGATCAAGTCAAAGGGTTTTGTGTCTATATAAACAAGCTGCATAGGGCTGGATCTTTAGACAAGACAAGACACACTGACCCTGATCCCTGGGAGGTCTAAATCTATGAACAAGTCACACAGGCCTTGGTCTATGGACATGTCACACAGGCCTGGATTTATGGACATGTCACACAGGCCTGAGTCTATTGGCAAGTCAGACAGGCATGGGTCTATGGACAAGTTATCTATGTCTGAGTCTATAGACAAGTAACATAGGGCTAGATTGATGGGCAAGTCAAAAAGACCTGGGTTCATGGGAAAGTCACAAAGCTCTGGGTTTATGGGAAAGTCACACAGGTCTGGGTCTATGGACATGAGACACAGATCTGGGTCGATGGGCAAATCACAGTGTTTTGTGTCCATATAAATAAGCATAGGGCTGGGTCCGTATGTGCTGACCATATAAACTTGAGTTTATAAGCAAGTCACTCTGGCCTGGATGCATGGAAAAGTAACATAGGGCTCAGTCAATGGACAAGTCACACAGGCCTTGGTCTTTGAGGATGTTCCATAGGCCTAGGTCAGTGACGGCGAACCTTGGCACTCAAGATGTTTTGGAATTACATTTCCCATGATGCTCAACTACACTGCAGAGTGCATGAGCATCATGGGAAATGTAGTTCCAAAACATCAGGGGTGTCAAGGTTCACCATCACTGGCCTAGGTCTATAGGACAAGTCACACAGGTCTTGGTCTTAGAGCAAGTTCCATAGGCCTAGGTCTATAGGACAAGTCACACAGGTCTTGGTCTTAGAGCAAGTTCCATAGGCCTAGGTCTATAGGACAAGTCACACAGGTCTTGGTTTTAGAGCAAGTTCCATAGGCCTAGGTCTAAAGTACAAGTCACACCGGTCTGGCTCAATGGGAAAGTCGCACAGGCCTCACACCATATGCATGTCACACGGGCCATGGTCTACTAGTAAGTCACACACTCTTCAGTCTATGGACAAGTCAACCAATCCATGATCCCATTTTTTTCTATGTGTGGGTTAAAGACCTATGCCCAACCACTGATCTGATTATGAAGGAACAATAGCACGCTGCATTCTCCTTCTATCAAGAAGCTCCGGATAGAGACTACCGAAGAAGTAGTCAGTGCACATTACACAGGTATGGTCCACTGATATTGACATCAGGAAACCCACCCTAAGAAATGCCATGCAGCCATTGGTGGAAAGCAAATAGACGGGAAGCACCTGCGAAGAGGCTGCAGTAGATTTGCAATGCTGAGATGCAACAAATGGATGAAAAATAAGAAAAAACTCCTAAAAATGCCAATATTTAATGATGTGCAGAGCTTTAGCAAATGAAATGTAGTTCAATTGAGATTTACATCTACTTTAAATGCAAGGATTAGCCTAGAGGGTCAGGTTAGGGGTGACGGGGTGTGGAGGACATTATTTTTTACACTTGTGGTTGGCTCTGAATGACCAACGTACTGTTTAATTGTAACATGTGACACACTGAGTGGTTTTGCTAAAGCACGACTTTTACCTAAAAAATGTTGGTGCCGTAAAGTCTCCCTGTTTCCCGTCTCATTACCAAGACAGTCACTATTTTTATTTTTATTTTTTTTAAGCCTTAGCTTTGATTTATAATACAAAACTGTTTGTCTAGTCCTTGTAATATGCAACGCTGGGAGCTGTTGGATGCATCATTAGCTGTATAATCCCCTTTTCGTATGTAAATTGCATTAGCGCTGACACCTACACTGTCCCCCCCCCCCCACCCTTGCTTGTTCCATCCATGTCCTCCCATCGGGGATGCGCCAATACCACCCACAGCAAAAAAAAAAACTGTGTGTTTGTGAAAGGCCCATCCGTCTTGTGGCCGGAGATGTCCATAATCACAGCTCGGGGTCAATGACCAGCAGACATTAATTAATCCAGCTGGGTGAACACATTCAGGGTTCAATATCCGACATGATTCGCTGCAATATTAAATAATGACGGAGAAGCAGCAATGGGCTAAACAGCTAAACAGCGGGCCGCCTCTCCAGTCTGCAGTCACCTTCCTCACCTGGCATGGCAGCTGCTCTCTGGAACCGCTTTGCGTCAATGTAGTTTATATTACAAATACAATGAATGCAAGGTACAACCCTTAGAGCGGGTGTAAACCCTACGTGAATAACGTTTAGTTTGCTAGAACACTGCGTATCATAAATAACTGCCATCTCCTACATGTAAAAAACATGGTAGGAAAAACTACTTTAAAAAAAAAAAAACTACTTAACCCCCCCCCCCCCCCAAACATTATATAGGCAGAAGCCCTAGGGAATAAAATGGTGGGTGTCGCATAGAGCTGCACAATTCTGGGCAAAAGGAGAATCACAATTTTTTTACTTAGAATAAAAAGATCACGATTGTCGTGACGTAAAATCTTTCGCATTATAGAAAAAAAAATAAAAAATGGACTAACTTTACTAGTTAGTTTTTTTTTTTTTTTTTTAGTTCATTAAAGTAATTTTTTCAATTAGAATTGCATTTTAAAGACCGCTGCACAAATACAATGTGACCTAAAATATTGCAACAACCACCATTTTATTCTCTAGGGTCTCTACTAAAAAATATATATATATATATATATATATATATATAATGTTTGGGGGTTCTAAGTAATTTTCTAGTAAAAAAAAAAAAAAAAGAATTTAACTTGAAACCAACAAATGTCAGAAACAAGGTTTAGTGTTTAAAGTGAAGGGCCACCCTAAAAAACAAAAGTACATTAAAATTTTGCAAAAAAAATAAAATAAAAAAATGAAAACATTTTTTTTTTTAAACTTCCCAGAAATGCCTGTTGCTAGGCAGATTGTCCTAATCTGCCTCTTCCTACTCCGCGGTGATCTTTGCTGGTCTTCGGTCTTTTCCTACGCGCGTCGCTGCCGGCATCATCCTGATTCAACCACTTAAAGCCAAAGGACGTACATGTATGTGATTTGGCAGGATAATATTCAAGAACCTCGAACAAATGTGAGACTCTGAATCATAATATATATGTATTTTTAAGGCAACTTTAGAAAACAGAGGTTGGTCAGATGTAGTAGAATTTGACATATCAGTATATGAGCAGGGAGGTGCTTTTCTATTTCAGAACTGTAGCATTGTACTGCTGTTCTTCCTTTGGAACTCATGGACAAATTTTAGGCTTCCCTACTCTTGCCCCAGGCGCCATTGTATTTTTAGCACAAATAGGGCCTGGCCTTAGTTGCCAAAGTAGCCTTCATCAGTCAGGAACCCTAGAAGACATATACTCCATGTTCTTTCCTATTTCAGAACTGTAGCATTGTACTGCTGTTCTTCCTTAAGCTATGTAGAGAGGCTACAGATACCCCCGGTACCACCCTATTGGGGAAAATTATAGTGACTAGGCAAAGTTTGATCACTATTGCCCTCAATGAACCTCAGCTGCGGGGACAGATTAGGAGATGGTCACCTAATGGAGGTTGGCCTTTAGGACCCACCACACATTAACAATTGACCAACAACCTTCTCCTATGGTGTGGTGTCCTTGCTTCCTTTGGGTTGACGTAACATTTAGACTCATTGACCTTAACATTTGGAACTCATGGACAAATTTTAGGCTTCCCTACTTTTGCCCCAGGTGCCATTGTATTTTTTAGCACAAATAGGGCCTGGCCTTAGTTGCCAAAGTAGCCTTCATCAGTGAAGAACCCTGGAAGACATTTACTCCATGTGCTTTCCTATTTCAGAACTGTAGCATTGTACTGCTGTTCTTCCTTAAGCTATGCAAAGAGGTCAAGGTGGTGTAATACAGATACCCCCAGTACCACCCTATCGGGGGAAAACTATAGTGACTGGGCAAAGTTTGATCACTATTACCCTCAATGAACCTCAACCTGCGGGGACAGATCAGGAAATGGTCACCTAATGGAGGTTGGCCTTCAGGACCCGCAACACATTAGCAATTGACCAACAACCTTCTCCTATGCTGTGGTGTTCTTGCTTCCTTTGAGTAGAGCGGCATCCACACGTAGGTGAAGCACTAGTTTTACATTGACCTAACATTTGGACTCATTGACATTAACATTTGGAACTCATAGACAAATTGTAGGCTTCCCTACTCTTGCCCCAGGTGCCATTGTATTTTTAGCACAAAAAGGGCCTGGCCTTAGTGGCCAAAGTAGCCTTCATCAGTCAGGAACCCTGGAAGAGACATTTACTCCATGTGCTTTCCTATTATAGAAATGTAGCATTGTACTGCTGTTCTTCCTTAAGCTATGCAGAGAGGCCAAGGAGGTGTACTACAGATACCCCCGGTACCACCCTATTGGGGGAAAACTATAGTGACTGGGCAAAGTTTGATCACTATTATCCTCAATGAACCTCAGCCTGCGGGGACAGATCAGGAGATTGTCACCTAATGGAGGTTGGCCTTCAGGACCCGCAACACATTAGCAATTGACCAACAACCTTCTCCTATGCTGTGGTGTTCTTGCTTCCTTTGGGTAGAGTGGCATCCACACGTAGGTGAAGCACTAGTTTTACATTGACCTTAACATTTGGAACTCATGGACAAATTTTAGGCTTCCCTAATCTTGCCCCAGGCTCCATTGTATTTTTAGCACAAATAGGGCCTGGCATTAGTTGCCAAAGTAGCCTTCATCAGTCAGGAACCCTGGAAGACATTTACTCCCTGTGCTTTCCTATTTCAGAACTGTAGCATTGTACTGCTGTTCTTCCTTAAGCTATGCAGAGAGGCCAAGGAGGTGTACTACAGATACCCCCGGTACCACCCTATTGGGGGAAAATTATAGTGATTAGGCAAAGTTGGTCACTATTGCCCTCAATGAACCTCAGCTGCGGGGACAGATCAGGAGATGGTCACCTAATGGAGGTTGGTTTTCAGGACCCGCCACACATTAGCAATTGACCAACAACCTTCTCCTATGGTGTGGTGTCCTTGCTTCCTTTGGGTAGACGTAACATTTAGACTCATTGACCTTAACATTTGGAACTCATGGACAAATTTTAGGCCTCCCTTCCTATGGTGTGGTGTCCTTGCTTCCTTTGGGTGGAGTGGCATCCACACGTAGGGGAGGCACTAGTTTTACATTGACCTAACATTTGGACTCATTGACCTTAACATTTGGAACTCAAATTTTAGGCTTCCCTACTCTTGCCACAGGCGCCATTGTATTTTTAGCACAAATAGGGCCTGGCCTTAGTTGCCAAAGTAGCCTTCATCAGTCCAGAACCCTGGAAGACATTTGCTCCATGTTAACAGTGGGCACATATGCGACATGAGCAATCGCAAGGGACATGCAGTGAGTGTGTTTGGGAACGCCTCTCTTGCATTGAATATACAAAGTGCTGGTGTTGCGCTGCACCAATACCAAACACCAAACACCAATACCGAAATGCTTTACACACCATAACACTGTGTAGTCGATAGTGATCGAGTCCAAAAGCATAAATACTAAACATTATATAAGTGTGAGAAATCAGTCTCTACTGCAGCTTATATTTCACTCTACAGTAACAGCGCACTGTGCTTCTACGATTAACCAATTCAATACCGGGCACTTTCACCCCCTTTCTGCCCAGGCCAATTTTCAGCTTTCGGCGCCGGAACACTTTAAATGACAATTGCGCGTTCGTCATGCAACACTGCATTCATATAAAATCTGTATATTTTTTTTCACACAAATAGAGCTTTCTTTTAGTGGTATTCAATCACTGCTGGGTTTTGAATTTTTTTGCTAAATAAACAAAAAAAGACCAGAATTTTTTTTACAAAAATGTGTTCTTCTTTGTTTCTGTTATAACATTTTGTAAATAAATAATTGTTCTTCATAAATTTAGGCCAAACTGTATTCTGCTACATTTCTTGGGTGAAAATAACCCAAACCAGTGTATATTATTTAGTCTGTAGGAAAGTAATAGATTCTATAAATTAAGGTATATAAATCTGAAAATTGATCAATCCCCATGTACTGATCTCATTTCTCTAGGCACGAAAATGCCAGGACAGTGCAAATACCCCCCCAAATGACCGCTTTTTGGAATGTAGACAGTTCACTGCATTTATTAAGAGACACCGTGATTTTGTAATTTTTTTTGTCGCAATTTTTTGGAAAATTAAAGTGGGGTTCCACCCTAAAGTGGAACTTCCGCTGATCGGAACCCTCCCCCCCTCCGGTGTCACAATTGGCCCCTTTCAGGGGGGAGGGGGGTGGAGATACCCGTCAAAGACAGGTATTTACACCCACTTCCAGGCATAGACTCCCGTGGGAGTCTACGCCATTTCCTGTCCTGCCGCGCTGTCTGCTGGGACACACACGGATCCCAGAGACAGCGCGGACAATTCCTATTGCGCTACGCGACTCGTGCGTGCGCAGTAGGGAACCGGGAAGTGAAGCCGATTCGCTTCACTTCCTGATTCCCTCACCTAGAATGGTGGCGGCAGCAGCTGAGAGCCGAGCGATCGATCGGCCTCGGCTGCCGGAATCGCTGGAACTCGGGACAGGTGAGTGTCCATTTATTAAAAGTCAGCAGCTGTAGTATTTATAGCTGCTGGCTTTTAATATTTTTTTCCCCAGTACAGTCCCGCTTTAAGAAATTAAAAAAATATTATTTTTTTGCAATTTTAATTATTATTATTTTTTTTACATACTGTCACCTCACCAGTGCAGCACAGTGTCATCATATAACTGTTTTGGTGGTGATCAGGGACACTGACTTGTATGTAAAAAAAATATTTAAAAAAATATGTTAATAATTGTTTTAATTTTTTTATTTTTTATTACTTTTTTTTATTTTTCGTTTTTTTTTTTTAACACAGAGCGATGCAGTGTTACCATGGTTACATATAGAAGTTACATAGTAGGTAAGGTTGAAAAAGACACAAGTCCATTACGTCCAACCTATGTGTGTGATAAACGTTGTAACATGGTAAAATTGTACTACTCTGGGGAATTGATTGGGATTTTTTTTTTTTGTTTTACACATTATAATTGCTTATATGAGTGAATTTCACTGTTATAAGCAACCATTTTTACTGAATGAAATTGATTCATTCAGTGTTTACTATTGTGATTACTGTGATTGGCCACAGCTAACCACATGGTATGGATGGGCCATGATTGGCCCTGTCTTTACCATGTGATCACTGTGATCAATCACAGAGAGCCACACAATGGTACCCAATGAATAGCATGCATGAAAGCCATCCATTGTGTACAATTGTCATGCGAACTGCTGTGATTGGTTACAGCGATCACTTGGTACCAACAGCAGCCAGTACACTGAACAGTCATCTGCTGTGGACACAGCAGATGACAGATCCTACCGCAGTATAGCCTACAGGGTGAATGTCCTGCCCAGTGATCATTTGACTATATGCCGACTGTCGAGTGGGATCTGGTTAAACAAACGTGCCACCTCTGTGCTCACAGAGCTCTCACCTGGAAAATATTATGATTAGGCATGAATATAGTTATCCATCAGGGTCTCTCACTCCAAAGCCTCCTGCCCACTAGGGACACTCTTTTAGTTATTCCCAGTAGCCCCGGCAATATGCACAGTGAGGTGCCTCTAAGAGTCCTGCATATTCATGCTGCCATATTTGCCTTGTCCCATGTTAGGGAAAGATAAAGAGAGGCCTCCAATAGTGTAGTAAACACCTGTAAATCAGTTTATTATTGTTAAAATTGCACTCACAATATACAAACTTTAAATAAAAGATTAAAATCACAATAGGTACTTGGATTCGCTTCCTCATGCATCACTTCTGGTTAGTGACTGCCTCGGCCCTCGCTCTACGCATTACGCCACGATCACGTGACTTCATCAGGCTGCTTCTCCTGCATTACATGCAGATTTTGTATTTTCAGATCACCGGTTTTAGATCAGAAGACAGTCATCTAATTTACAAATGCACCTCAACAGCTTATGAGACTTCTAAGGCCCCAGGTTCTGTTCAAGGCCTCTTGACCCCAGGTTCTGTTTTACTTTCAGCACATTTTCCTGCAGGTTTGGCCTTACCTTAGATAGTTGTCAAAGCAGCCTTCATAAGTCAGGAGCCCCGGAAGACATTTAGGAGGGCAGAGGCACATATGCATCATGAGAAATAGCAAGGGACCTGCAATGGGCATATTTGAGGAACATCAAGCAATGATTTAGCACAACATGTATGCGTGAAACGCATCTACGTGTCCACAGTTTGGTGTCTCTGGTGTTATCTTTGTGAAGCAAAATAAAAGGCAATTGGAAGTTCTGGATGTGCAGCCATTTCTTTCTTCTTTCCTTGAGGAACATCTCAACTGCATTACAACAGATCAGCAAAAGAGGTTCTCAGACCACTGGGTTTAGAACATCATGTAATTTTTCACCTCCACAGCTCATGGGGCCTTGAAAACCCATGTCACATTAGCAGTTCACCAACAACCTTCTGCTGTGGTGCTGTGGCCTTGTTTCCATTTTGTAGAGTGGCATCTGCACATAGGTGAATCACTAGACTGACATGGACCTAACAGTCAGGAACAAGTGGACAGGTTTTGGGTTTTCCCACTCCTCTTGACCCCCAGTATCATTTTAGTATCAGCACAACTTTGGTTGGACATTTAGGGTAGTTGCCAAAGTAGCCTTCATCAGTCAGTAACCCTGGAAAATATTAACTCCATGTGACAGCAGACATATTGTATATGCGAGTGTTACCCCAACTCCAGTCCTCAAGTACCCCCAACAGGTCTTCAGGATTTCCCTCAGATGAAACAGCTGTGGTAATTACTAAGGCAGTGAAATTGATCAAATCACCTTTGCAAAATAATGGAAAGCCTGAAAACATGACCTGTTGGGGGTACTTAAGGACTGGAGTTGAGAAACATTGGTATATGCGACATCTACTGTATATGCGACATGAGCAACAGCAAGGGGCCTACGGTGGGTGTGTTTGGGAACATCTCTCCTGCATTACAGATCAGCGAAGGGGGCACTCAGATCACCAGATTATAAACAAAAACGTAGCTTTGCCGGGGCCTGGTCTCCAAACTTTCTAAACAGAAGGCCATTTTAAGTTGTCTTTCAGACTCGGGGGGGGGGGGGGGGGGGGCAGACTGTGGCCAGTGGGAGTGTAAATTTCCCTGGCATCAATGGGAGTAAACATCACATTTGGTATTAGGTGGAAAAATAGTGCCCCATCACTGGTACCATTGGGAGGAATAGTGCTCCATTGTTATTATCAGTGGGAGGAATAGTGCTCCATTGTTATTATCAGTGGGAGGAATAGTGCTCCATCACTGGTACCATTGGGAGGAATAGTGCTCCATTGTTATTATCAGTGGGAGGAATACTGCTCCATCACTGGTATCATTGGGAGCTATAGTGCTCCATTGTTGGTGTCAGTGGGAGGAATAGTGTCCCATTGTTGGTATCATTGGGGGGATAGTGCTCCATTGTTGATATCATTGGGGAGGAATAGTGCCCCATCATTGGTATCATTGGGAGGAATAGTGCTCCATTGTTGGTATCATTAGGGGGAATAGTGATCCATTGTTTATATCATTGGGGAGGAATAGTGCCCCATCATTGGTATAATTGGGAGGAATAGTGCTCCATTGTTGGTGTCAGTGGGGGGGGGGGGGGGATAGAGCCCCATTGTTGGTATCATTGGGAGCAATAGTGCCCCATCATTGGTATCATTGAGAAGAATAGTGCCCCATCACTGTTTCTCATTGGGAGGAATAATGCCCCTTTGTTGGTGTCATTGGGAGGATCATTGCTCCATCAATGGCATCATTGGGAGGAATAGTGCCCCATCATTGTTATCGTTGAGAGGAATAGTGCCCCATCACTGTTTCAAATTTGGGAGGAATAATGGCCCATCGTTGGTGTTATTGGGAGCATCATTGATCCATCAATGGCATTATTGGGAGGAATAGTGCCCCATCGTTGGTATCATTGGGAGAACAAGTGCCCCGCTATTGGTATGATTTGGAGGAATAGTGGCCAAGCGTTGGTATCATTGGGAGGAATAGTGCCCCATCATTGGTATCATTGGGATGAACAGTGCCCCAGTGTTGATGTCAGTTGGCAGAATATCAGAAGAATGGTCAAACATTCCCATAGACACAGTCCTAAACCTTGTGGATGGCCTTCCCAGAAGAGTTGAAGCTCTTATAGCTGCAAAGGGCGGGCCAACTCAATATTGAACGTTGACCTCAACCCCATAGAACACCTTTGGGATGAATTAGAGCTGAGACTGCAAGCCAGGCCCTCTTATCCAACACCTTCTGGAAGAATGGTCGAACATTTCCATAGACACGCTCCAAACCTTGTGGACGGCCTTCCCAGAAGAGTTGAAGCTGTTATAGCTGTAATGGGTGGGCCAACTCATTATTGAACCCTACGGACTAAGACTGGGATGCCATCACAGTTCACGTGCGTGTAGAGGCAGGCGTCCCAATACTTTCAATGATATGGTGTAGGCAGGGCCGTCTTTAACCACTACAATACAGGGCACTTTCGCCCCCTTCCTTCCCAGCCCAATTTTCAGCTTTCAGCGCTCTCGCGCTTTCAATGACAATTGCGCGGTCATGCTACACTGTACCTAAATGAAATTTTTATCATTTTGTTCGCACGAATAGAGCTTTATTTTGGTGGTATTTATTCACGACTCCGTTTTTTATTTTTTGCGATATAAGCGCAAAAAAGCGGAAATTTGGAAAAAAAAACAATACCGTATATACTCGAGTATAAGCCGAGATTTTCAGCCTCTTTTTTGAGGCTGAAAGTGCCCCCCTCGGCTTATACTCGAGTCATCGCCGTCTGTCTGCCCGATCAGCGTGTCAAGCAGACAGACGGCGGCCATTCTACTATTCAAAAGCCGCGCCTCCCTCTCTGTGATAGGCGGAACACTCAATTTCCCAGCAGTCAGTGTTCCGCCTATCACGGACATCCGCTCATTCTCATACTATGGACGAGGATGAGAGGATGTCCGTGATAGGCGGAACACTGACTGCTGGGAAATTGAGTGTTCCGCCTATCACAGAGAGGGAGGCGCGGCTTTTGAACAGAGGAATGGCCGCCGTCTGCCAGGAGGAGAGCGTGGCACACAGAGGCTGCAGATTGACACAGGTAGGCAGGGATGGACGGACAGCACAGCACAGCACAGCGACGGACGGGACACAGGGACACAGCGACGGACGGGACACAGCGACGGACGGGACACAGCGACGGACGGGACACAGCGACGGACGGGACACAGCAACGGACGGGACACAGCGACGGACGGGACACAGCGACGGACGGGACACAGCGACGGACGGGACACAGGGACGGACGGGACACAGGGACGGACACAGGGACGGACGGGACACAGGGATGGACGGGACACAGGGATGTCTCACCCTCGGCTTATACACGAGTCAATAAGTTTCCCAGTTTTTTTGGGGTAAATTGGGGGCCTCGGCTTATACTTGGGTCGGCCTATAGTCGAGTATATACGGTATTTTCTTTTTTCTATTTTAAAAGAAATCCAATAAAATCTAATTTTGTCATAAATTTAAGCCAAAATGTATTCTGCTACATGTTTTTGGTAAAAAAAATTCCGTTAAGTGTATAATAATTGGTTTGTGTGATCACGGACATATGTACGCAAATGACCATGTACATATGTGTGCAGGTGATCACGTACATATGTGTGCACATAATCATTGGGACATGTGATTTTAGTGGGACATATGTGGGGGACATGTTTTTATTATTAGGGACATGTGTTTTTATTATTTGGGGACATGTATGTTTTGGGGACATGTGTGGGGACATTGTGTTTATACTGTGTGGTGATTTGTGTGTACACTAGACTGGTGATCAGTGAGTAAAAAGCTGTAAAAAACAGCTCATACTCACTGATCATCAGCCGGCTGCAGCGATCTGCTCTCCTCTCCTCAGCGGTGACTTCTGTGTGAGGAGAGGAGGAGCCGATTGCCTAGCAACCGGCTGTTTGTTTACATCACATGACGCCCGTGATTGGACATGGCCGTCATGTGATCAGGAGGGCCAATCACAGAGCCTTCCTGCCGATCTGAGATGCACCGTGTCCGGGTGACACGGGCGCATCGGGATCGTGCCGCTACGCGGGCACGCGCGTGCGCGATCCCGCTCCTTCTGATGGACGTTCCTGAACGTCCTATCAGGAGTAGACGGCTCCCACCCGGCCGTATATGTGCATTGGCCGGGTGGGAAGTGGTTAATATTGATTGGACCCTGGGCAAAACCTTTCTTGGGGCCCCCCCATGCAGTTTTGCTCTGAGACATACAATAAATAGCAGCTAGACTCAAAATCAGTTTACTGAATCAGATCAGGCAGCTATTACGATTGGTTGACAGAGGTTACAGTGTATCATTACCACTCACTGACTGGTTGCTAGAGGTTTCCGCACACATTAGAGCTCAGCTCACTGATTAGTTGTTAGAGGTTACAGCACATGATTTCTGCTTGTTGATTGGTTACTAGAGATTACTGTGGCTATGACCTCAGAGGAGCATGCAATGCCGCCGGCCGCCGCTATTTACATATGAATGCCAGTAATTTACATGTAAACATGGGGTATGCAGGTGAGTCATCTGTACACAACAATAGGGCAGAGCTGGGCAACATTAATAGCAGCACTTCACACTGAGATATTGGGACACAGCACAGGACTAAAAACTCAAGGGGTGAGGGAATTTAAACCAGGATAGTTGGCAAGTATGAGGCAGCTGCTTTAGGCCCTACAACAATAACAGGGCCCAGGGCAGCTGCCCCTTTTGCACTGCCTTAAAAATAGTCCTGCCAAGTCACACAAGTCTTAGTCTTAGAGCAAGTTCCATAGGCCTAGGTCTGTAGGACAAGTCACACAGGTCTTGGTCTTAGAGCAAGTTCCATAGGCAAGTATGAGGCAGATTCCCACAACAATGACAGGGCCCAGGGCAGCTGCCCCTTTTGCCCTGCCTTAAAAAAACGGCATTTTTGATTTTGCCCATTCTACCACTTTAAGTACTTTCCACGTTACTGTCTACCCAATGTGACATTACAGTGAAAAAAAATAAATAAAAAATACTTCAGTCGAAATTGTAGCCTGATCTATAACATAAATTGAGCGCCAACCATCAACCCGGAAGAGCGTGCTCCCAGCTATCAACACGGAGGCCGCGCATCGATTCCGAACTCAGACATATCAAGCATATAATTACTTTAAAGTTCTGATACTGGAGCTTGAGAGTCTTGGCATGGGTCACTTAGTATACACTGCTAACACAATAGCGAAGGTGGAAGACTAAAGCCTTTTTTTTTTTCTATGCATCAAGAGTCGAGCTCGCGCAGAACAATGAGAGAAGTGCCCTGCACTCCAACTCTCTCTCTCAAATGGATAATTCTGGTGATGCTATAGTGACAGCAATGCTTTAGATTTTGATTTATGTTCCTCTAAAGCTAAAATCAAAGATTCCATCTAGTGCTATTTTATGGCAGCTCGAATGATGAATGGCGAAGCCTTTCAGCCAAACGAAGCTTCTGTGTCTTTGCCCTGGATTTTAATTGCTAAAGTAGCCAGTCCGTTGCTCAGAATTCAAGTGGTAAGCACACTTTAGGCGCGGCGGAGACGGTCGTTTTCAAATTCCCCGAGATTGAAATAGCGTTTCCCTACTTGTTTGTCTTTAATCATTCATGTTGGAGATGGGAAGCGCTCAGGAGAAGAGTGAGAGCTCCGTGCCCTACCTTCTATATTAAATGGAAAATGTTTAAGAGCTCTCGTTAAATATGCGCAAGTCCATGTTTGGAAATTGGTAATTATAACACAATGTAACCTCCATTGATTATTCGAAAAAAACATATTAGCGTTTCCCAGAAGCCTCTCTGCCCCTGGCTTGGTCAAGGAAGCCTTGTGCTTAGACGGTAATTACATGAAAATAAATGATAACCGAAATGGTGTCGATTTTTTTTGAACGGGATACAATAGCGCACTTCATTTACAATTATCCACCGAATGGGTCATGTTAATCCCTCTGTACGGGGGAATATGGAAGATGTATCATTTATGAATAGGAAACCCCCGGGTCATAGTGATGACATTATGCATTGCGGCATCGCATGTGTATTATTGCATGCATTTTCATGCATTGCTTTAAGGCGGTCCACGCGTTTTCATTGGCACTGTATGATTTTTTTTTTTACAAACAGTGATTGTAATGGGTGATGCCCCTCTCTGAATATAAAGGCTTCATAGTTAGAGTCCTTCAGAGAGCTTTCCCATTGCTTATTTAAGTCCCGATAAAGGGGGATTGTTGGAAAAGGTGTTGGACAGTGGCATTGCCAACGCCAGGCACCTAGGGCACATTCCCTGCCTCTCTAGCAGGACCACAGCTTTGCGACCCCCCAGAAATGTTCTTTTTTATTGTAAATGTACAGAACTCGGACCCCCTCCATCTGCGTGTTACCTATTCCTGATCCCTATTTTCTTTGTGTTACCTTCTTCTGACCCCTGCTCTCTGTGTGTTAGCTACTCCTGACCCCTGCTCTCTGGGTGTTAACTACTCCTGATCCCTGGACTCAGTGTGTTATCTACTTCTGTCCCCTGCACTCTATGCATTATCTACTCCTGGCTCCTGCACTCTGTGCTCTACCTATTACTGACCCCTGCACTCTGTGTGTTACCTACTCCTAAACCCTGCACTTTGTGTGCTTCTTACTCCTGACCCCTGCACACTGTGTGTTATCTATTCCTGACCCCTGCACTCTGTATGTTACCTACTCCTGACCCCTGCACTCTGTGTGTTACCTACTCCTGACCCCTGCAGTCTGTGTGTTACCTACTCCTGACCTTTATAGTCTGTGCATCACCTACTCTTGAACCCTGCACCCTGTGTGCTACCTACCCCTGCACTCTGTGTGTTATCTACTCCTGAACCCTGCACTTTGTGTGCTTCTTACTCCTGACCCCTGCACTCTGTGTGTTACCTATTCCTGATCCCTGCACTCTGTGTGTTATGTAATCTTGACCTCTATACTCTGTGCATTACCTACTCTTGACCCCTGCACTCTGTGTGTCACCTACTCCTGGACCCTGCAATTTGCATGCTTCTTACTCTTGACCCCTGCACTCTGTGTGTTACCTACTCCTGACCCAAAGCACTCTACGTGTGGCCTACTCCTGAACCCATGCACTCTGTGTGTTTCCTACTCCTGACCCCTACACTCTGTGCGTTACCTACCCTGACCAATGCACTCTGTGTGTTACCTACTCCTGACCTCTACGCTCTGTGCATTACCTACTCCTGACCCCTGCACTCTGTGTGCTATCTACTCCTGACCCCTGCTCTCTGTGTGTTGCCTTCTCTTGACCCCTGCACTCTGTGCTTTACCGACTTCTGAACCCTATAAGCTGTGTATTACCTACTCCTGACCCCTGCTCTCTGTGCATTACCTTGTCCTGATATCTGCACTCTGTGCATTACCTACACCTGATCCCTGCACTCTGTGCTTCATCTATTCCTGAACCCTGCACTCTGTGTGCTTCTTATTCCTGACCCCTACACTCTGTGTGTTACCTACCCTTACCAATGCACTCTGTGTGTTACTTACTCCTGACATCTACACTCTGTGCATTACCTACTTCTGATCCCTGCACTCTGGTGTGTTACCTACTCCTGACCCCTGCTCCATGATTTTTTAAAGTCATCAGCTACAGTAATTGTGGTTGTAAACCCTTCTATATCCCCAGTGAAGTGACTATCCTCAGGTTATACACAGATTTGAAACACATCCTCCTACATAAGTTGTTCCTGGTTATTTGCAACATCCTGTACAGCCTTCAACAACACACAGGTGAAAGGATGTTTTTCTCTGCAGCAGAAAGCAGGGGGGGGGGGGGGGGATCTGACATCACACACACACACTGCAGAGCTAGAGCACAGAGCTGAGTGTAATCTGAGAGTTGATTGAAGGAAAGTCACGCCCATACCCTTCTGCTCCACAGGAGGTTTCTCTACTCCCTGAGCTCGCCTTAGGACACCGGCGCTACCGTTTGACAGGTGTACCGCCCAAGTCAGACTCCAAACCTGCCACTGTCCTCGGGACGGGTCGCACCCGACACGCACCGGGCTCTTGGAGCCAGAAGCGAGAGCCCCTTGGGGCTCGCCCCCCCCCCCCCCCCCGCGCGCCCTACCGGGTAAGTACAAAAGCGATAAAGTTCAGAGAAACACAGAGCTGAGTCTGAGTCATTGCTGTGTGCTGGTGAAGCAC